>NC_090753.1:40254506-40274506 GCF_036898095.1 Palaemon carinicauda | reverse complement strand
ATAAAAGATAGTTTATTTGTCATTTGACATATCACACAATTTAAAGAATGATAATCTTTCGTGTGTCAGATCGTGAATTTAGAATAATACTTATTTTTATGGGTGACATCATTGCTTTGAGATAATCATAGTTTATTAGGTGTCTATTGAGTATCATGGGAGAATAATCAATTTTTCATATTTCAGATAAGTGGGTATAATATTTTATTCCCTTAATATATCAAGTGTTAGATGGTGGCATTAAAATAATAAAAATTTTATGTGGCAGATAATTTCTGCCAAAGATTATAATTTTTTATGTCTTATAACGATGCTACAAGACTATTAATGTGTTATGTTTTGCATGTGTCAGATCGTCGCTTAAAAATTCTATAATTTTTTTTTTTTATGTGCAAGGTATGTAGTTTTAAAAGACTTAATTTATCTTGTGTTAGAATAAGGAATTATATGACACTCAATTTGTCAGCTCATGCAAGAAATATATTCCATTCGCTTTTTATTTGCCACAAAAACTATACATTTATAGAATTAAATGTTTTAAAGACCAAGAAGTTCTGGGAGGGAATAAAAAATCCTTATGCGTGATAAACCTTTTTATTGAGATAAAAAAAAATTAAACAATGTATAATGTCAAATACGTTATTCCTGATTAATTTTGCCTTAAACTATTATTATTTAAAAGAAGTTTTTGTTTAATTGCAGCGTTTTCATAAGTATTACATTGAACAGTCAATGAACTGCATAAAGTATAATTTAATTAAAGAAGAAATATGGGGATTATGTAATATTCTTGACGATGTCAAAATGGTTGTTAGAAATAAAGTAAGAATGGTTGATTTAAAAATACCATCATGTACCATGATTTATTCATTTAACGACTTCAGATAAACGCAAGTGTACAGTGTACACATACAAACGCACACACACTCACACAAACACATATTCCATCAGAAGAGACAGCATATTCGTTCCAAAAACTGGTTGTGCCATTTCTCGTCCTGAGGAGAAGACGATGGGATCAAGTTCCCAAGATGTGCCTCTCGTATTTCAGACTGGTTCAGCCAGTATTCAAGATCCATTGCAATGTTACTCCTCCTCCTCCACATGGATCAGTAATAATAATAATAATAACAACAACAACAACAACAACAACAATAATAATAATAATAATAATAATAATAATAATAATAATAATAATAATAATAATAATCAGAGATTTCTGACTTCCACCAAAGGTCAATTGATCGTCCATGGCTTAAGATCTGTCTGTGGTGGAAATTTCGTCAATTTGTTTTAACGTTATCTTTAGAATTATGAAAGCTGCAAATCCAGATCTAGAATCCGGATCGGGAATATAAAATTTATGGGGTTGTCCACGACCAAAGATCTATCTGCGGTGAAAATTTCTTCAAATTATGTCGAGTAATTTCCATGTAATCTTGTCCACAGACAAATAAATAAAGATATAAATAAACTGAATCGACTTTATAATATCTTTATTGAAGGTAAATAGAGGGACATTCAGTAGAGACCATAAATTCGCCACACTAAGTATAATTCAAAAGCATACTTGTATTTCGATGTATTTCCTTCAAAATCTAATTTATTTGATCCTGGGTCTTTGCCCACTACCAACTTTCGTTAGAATTGATTCCGTAGGTTTTGCATAATGTTGTTCATAGAATAAACTAGAAAAATATTAGCCAACTACATAACACTGCGATTATTTCAAAAGCAC
Organism: Palaemon carinicauda; assembly: GCF_036898095.1. Taxonomy (NCBI): domain Eukaryota; kingdom Metazoa; phylum Arthropoda; class Malacostraca; order Decapoda; family Palaemonidae; genus Palaemon; species Palaemon carinicauda. The sequence continues at coordinate 40,272,768 of NC_090753.1, read as the reverse complement.
TGCTTCGTGTATGTGACTGCATATATTTCAGGATTAAGTTGCTAAGGAAACAATCCAGAATATAAAAAAAGCCATTTAGATGGCCTTCCTTTACTTGTCAAAGTACAGACAGTGTGTCGAACAAAGTTTAATTAACTTTAGAAAAGAAATGTAAACAATCGAGAGTCTTAGTTGAGTTCCCTGAGTAGCTGCGCTCAATTAGATCCTTTTTTTTAAGGCATGGATCTTTTACTCACACTACTTTTGCTTCACTCTCTCTCTCTCTCTCTCTCTCTCTCTCTCTCTCTCTCTCTCTCTCTCTCTCTCTCTCTCTCTCTCTCTCATTCTCTACAATTTTCATTTCTTATTCCTGTATAACTTAAAACAAAAGAAATAAGAATATGCGGTTTGGAGATTTTTATCATCCCCTCCTTTCACCGCCCCCAGGGGACATTGAAGGATAAGAATTCCATATGTTGCTTCAGAAGAAATGGAGGTTTAAGGATTCTTTGTTTTCCTTTCAAAAGTGGATGGATGCACATGAATGGCGGCATTAGGTCATTTATTTCCGAACTGCGACAACCACACTCACTTATATATATATATATATATATATATATATATATATATATATATATATATATATATATATATATATATATATATATATATATATATATATATATGTATATATATATATATATATATATATATATATATATATATATATATATATATATATATATATATATGTGTGTGTGTGTGTGTGTGTGTGAGTGTGTGAGTGCGTATATATATATATATATATATATATATATATATATATATATATATATATATATATATATATATATATATATGTGTGTGTGTGTGTGTGTGTGTGTGTGTGTGTGTGTGTGAGTGTGTGAGTGCGTATATATATATATATATATATATATATATATATATATATATATATATATATATATATATATATGAATAAATATATATATATATATATATATATATATATATATATATATATATATATATATATATATATATATATACATACATAACTCTTCAAATAAAAGAAAACTGGAAACATTGCCATTGTAACTATAATTCATATGAATTTTTTTTATTTTATTGAATCAACGTTGCAAGTTATAATTGAATGTCAGAGTAAATGAGAAGGTAGTTAAAATGCTAGAGAGAGAGAGAGAGAGAGAGAGAGAGAGAGAGAGAGAGGAGAGAGAGAGAGAGAGAGAGAGAGAGAGAGAGAGAGAGAGAGAGAGAGAGAGAGAGCTAAATCAGCTACTTTTGTTCCTGGTTTATTGAAGGCCACGATAGGGGATATATTTCTTCTTTTGATTGAAAATCAGAAGATGGAAAGTGGCGGGAATTGATGAAATCCTGGTCTCTTTTGTTCATATATTTTCTTTTTCTTCGTGAATTGACGTAATTGGATGAATGAATGAATTTATGGATATTGGTTATATACAGTAGGTAGACGACGGGGCTTTGAGGCCATCCATAACCCAATTACATCTAAGGTAAATAATTAGTTATACTATAAGATATAACTTAGAAGAGGTTGGACAGCAAGAAAGAAGACAGGAAGCTAGAATGGCCGCAATGTAGAAGGATATAAAGTAAGAGCAGTTGAGGGATGCAGCAAAGACACTTAAGTAACTATGCATACGGAGCTCTTCAAGAGGTGTACTAACATCATTATCAAACTTTATGAACACAAAAGATATCTCCATATTTTGTAAAAGTTAATATCAAGACTAGATTAATTATCTGGCAGAAAAGTTTAGAATATCAAAGTAATAACTAACTTTGAGTCTTTTTGTAATAAATGTGGCTTTTCATAGTTATTGTATCAGTTTACTGTTATCATTTATTGATAATGATGATTAACGTATTGTTTCCTAAACTCAATTAAGTAAAGTTTCATTATAAGATTCTATATACGAGTCTAAACACTTGAGGTAAAAGTTTGATTAAAAAATGGCACCAACCATTTCACCACCCCATCATTCGTCACGTCAGCAACATTCTCCCTTATTCACAGCGAATGAATCAAAGTTTCTCTCTCTCTCTCTCTCTCTCTCTCTCTCTCTCTCTCTCTCTCTCTCTCTCCTCTCTCTCTCTCTCTCTCTCTCTTTAGGATAAAGAAATTTATTTCCATTTGAGCACCATATTGTGTTAATGTACATCGATATTGACTTATTAGGGGTAATTTGAATTAACAACCATCAATTTTGTCACCTAGTGGGCTGGGAAGTTGGGGAAAACTCGCTGGTATGAGACTGATGTCAAACCAGGTAAAACCTGAACTGCTGTTTACACTTACCTTCCGACTTCTTTTAGAGACTTTTGTGGCATGATTGGTAGTAGCCTTGCCTTTCATTTGAAGGGACTAGGGTTCCATCCCGGTATGATATAGAAATTTATATATATATATATATATATATATATATATATATATATATATATATATATATATATATATATATATATATATATATATGTGTGTGTGTGTGTGTGTGTGTGTGTGTGTGTGTGTGTAAAGAGAGAGAGAGAGAGAGAGAGAGAGAGAGAGAGAGAGAGAGAGAGAGAGAGAGAGAGAGAGAGAGAGAGAGAAGAGAGAGAGAGAGAGAGAGAGAGAGAGGAGAGAGAGAGAGAGAGAGAGAGAGAGAGAGATTCATACAAATACTATATATTCATACATACCAACATACATACAAACACACACACACCCATACACATACTTGTATATGTATATATATATATATATATATATATATATATATATATATATATATATATATATATATATATATATACATATCAGTTCTGACCTTGTTAAAAATAGCATTTTAGAGATAGTACTAAGTGAGGATGCAATGGACACGCTCCTCCAACATTCAATCTTGCTTACACGCACTTATAATTCTGGCTGTATAGGTTTTTTTTTCATCTCTATTTGTATTTTGTTATATTACTACATCCTAAATAAACTCCCTAGAATATCCTTTAACGATGGTTTCCTTCTTGCTTAATGGAATATTGAAGCAAATATCACATATCATCTTTCTTCTAACGATGTGAAGATAGAGATAGAGAGAGGGAGAGAGAAGGATGATCTGAGAGAATATGGATTGTAATTTCAAGGAACATGCAACGCTAATATCAAGGGATTATTCGTAAAGTGACGTTTATCAGAAAAATAAGTGTTTCTTTCATACCAGACATTGATACATTTCTGATAATGAGTAATTTCTGAAAGGATTACTTTTATAGCTTTGGTTTTAAGAAGAGAAGGGAATTGAAAAGTTTAATTCTTAAGAGAAAACATGGACAGTATAAAACACACACGCGCGCTCATACGAGCACACACAAAGTCAGGTTCATAAATCCGCACAAAAAGATGCACGTGCATCATCAATGAAGTGTGACCATAGTGCAACATGCTGTAATTTATAATCATATTAAGGATTAGCGATATAGAATATAAATACATACATATATGTATGCATATGATTATGCATATATTGATTATTTCAAAACTATTCCTGAAAGAGTAAAAATAATTAACTTTCCGTTTACCCATGCTAGTCTCTGTCAACTCTTGCCTTTAAACCAGTGTACGTTCAAAGGTCTCAAACCCGGTCATAAATGACAGTGCCAATGATCCAGCTAGTAGGTTAATGCTCTAGTGACTGACCTTATACACGAATGATCAGCGATCAAGCCCCATCTCCAAACAAAGCTAGGACGTGGGAGGGACAGGCAATGGCTGCTGATGATTCAGCAGGTAGACATATAGGCTACTCCTAATCCTCTATTCCTAGCTAATGAGGAAGGGGAGGTTGCAAATACTACAAATCAACTATCGAGCTTAAGCGGGCCTCGAACCTCAGTTCGGAAGATTGACCGGCAGGTAAGTTTCTAATTAGCTACCCCAACCTCCGGGAGTAGCAAAGCTAAGGTTGGGGATTGCACCTTATCTTCTCATGTATTATCAACGTTTTATATCATTATGGATACACGAGTATGTAATTATACAAAGGCCAATTGGAGGGTCAAATCACTTACTGAGAAGCATTATCATGTTTTTTAAGTAGAAAAGTATTTAATTAGATGGCCATTCCAGTTTAAGATTTGGCATTAGAAACTTGGAGCCTTACTAAAGTAGGACATAAGCTGATTACAACTCAAAGAGATATGGAAAGAAGGATGAATAGAAATAACACTAAGAGACAGAAAAATACAAAGACGACTAAAATAGAGGATGTTATAACAAAATGTTAAAAAAAAGAAATGGACATGGGCAGGACATATAATGAGAAGGGAAGATGATAGATGAACAGTAATATATCAGAATAGGTACCTAGAGATTGTAGAAGAGACAGGAGAAGGGAAAAAAAGACGATGGAGCGACAACTAAGAAGCTATGCGGGTGTGGACTGGCATGGAAAGACCATGAAGATATGAAAGTAAAAGAAAATGTCTGAGATCTTTATCATGCAGTGGTCTAGTATTGGCTGGTGGTATATATATATATATATATATATATATATATATATATATATATATATATATATATATATATATATATATATATATATATATACATATATATATATATATATATATATATATATATATATATATATATATATATATATATATATATATATGTATATATATATATATATATATATATATATATATATATATATATATATATATATATATATATATATATATATTCAAATTCAAATTCAAATTCTTTATATCAGCTGTAGAGCCATATACAAAATATTACAATAAAATTAATACTTATATACAAATGTATCAGGAATAAAACAAAAGGTCTAAACACAGAATATGTGTTTAGACCACTCTTTAAAAACTAATGATTTTTTTAAAACTATCACTGTTAAAAATTGCACAAATTAAGTGGTTTTTTGAACTCTTTGCTCTCTGAAACAAACTTACAATACATTTTCTCACTAATTCATCAAATGTTGGTATTCCTAAAGAAACAAAGTGTCCACTTACTCTCGAAAACCTTTCTATTCCCATCAGGTACCTAAAAGAGTCATTGTAACATATCTTAAGTTTTCGTAGGGTTTCCTTTTTACATTTCATTGCCAGAGGTATACAATACAGGGAAGTACAGAAAGATCTGAACAAATGTACTTTTGCCTCATCATTGCACATATGAAAGTTCCTTAGCAACATATTGCCTCGCAAGCATTGCCCTCGATAGAGTGATGCAATATGGCCATCGTCCTTTAGATTGTCATTGATATTCATGCCAAGATATTTACATGACTTAACGACTTCCAACCTGACGTCATTAATATAGAGTGACGGTTCACTAAATGATATAAAATTACAGGGTTTCATTACAAGAACTTTGGTCTTGTCAGGATTGGCTTCAAGATAATGGTACTTCAAATATTCCATACTTTTATCTATGAGTATTTGCAACGCTTTTAAAGATGGGGCTAAAAGTATTATATCATCTGCATAAAATATATGATTCACCTTAACCTCTCCCACTGTGCAACCACCTTCCTTGCTGAGGACCTTTGTACTTAAGTCATCCACATATACGGCAAACAGAAGTGCTGATAGAACACTACCCTGTCTAATACACAACTGGGTTTAAAAGGAGAGGAAAGACTATTACCCCACATTACTCTGAAGTCCTGAGTTTTGTACCAGTACTGTAGCAGTGCTATAATGTAAAATGGCACATGTCTTCTCTTTAAAATTTGAAATAATCTTTCATGACACACTTTATCGAAAGCCTTGGACATATCCATTGCGCATACAAAAACTAGTGTGTTTTTTTACCTATAAAACTGCCATGTTTGTTTAAAAAGAAAAGGGGCCATATCAGTGCTGTGTTTAGTTTTATAAGCAAATTGATTATATATATATATATATATATATATATATATATATATATATATATATATATATATATATATATATATATATATATATATATATATATATATATATATATATATATATATCTTTGGTGAAGGCAGCAACAGCCAGTAATGAACACAAATTTCATGGTATGGATAGGGAAAGAGTAGTTCAAATTGTCCTTTTTTTATTATTCCCAACGTTTCGTGATTCTTAATCACATTGTCCAGGGCTAAAAATAAAACATATACAAAAGAATTAAGAAACAGGTAGAAAATTTTACAAATTCATTCAAAACTATAAAACAAGTTAAAATTTAAATGAAAATTAAAAGGAAAAAAATTAATAAATAAATATATATACATCAAACAAAGTAGTGGAACCAACCTCGCAGAAGCGTAGTGAGAAACTGTATGCCAACAAGAGTTGAAAAACAAACCAAAGAAAACTATGACAAATACAACTGAATAGAAGAAGCTTGGGTATTTAACGACGGAACTAGTCGTTTGATCAATATGGACTCAAGAAGAGGTAAGTCATGGTTATTTGACACTTGACCAATGATGGTAAAATCTTTGTTTTCAATATTTTGTTTGCACATTCTAGCATGAATCCGAATATTAGAATGTTCAGGGTTGGATATTCTGCAACCAGTTCGATAGCTAACACCTCTATGGGAATCAATTCTGACCTTTAACAACCTCTTGGTAGATCCTACGTAGGTCCCAGAGTTACACTTTGGGCAATTATATTTATATACAACACCAGAGGACATATAAGGACTCAATCGATCTTTGAAGTGGAAAAGCGAGCCAATAGTGAGAGGGTTCTTAGGGATGAGTTTAACTTCCACAGCTGGGAAGTGTTGTTGGATAATTTCTGTAAACTTTTTCTTAAGGAATTCCTCATGAAGAAAAGGAAAACTCGCATAAAATTTTAGTTTAGGAACTTTAAGTGTTTTTGGAGTCTGAGCCAACTTGTCATTCAATAATCTATTAAGAAGTTTAAAAAATATTTTGGTGGGGAAACAGTTTTTCTTAAAATATTCACATAGATAAATAATTTCAATATGGAAAGATTCCCAACTAGAGGTCAAAAGGAATGCTCTGTGGAGAAGAGTAAAATTAGAATTAGTTTTAAAATTATAAAAACAAGAGCTATAAAAGTTTGAACCTAACCCAGTGAACGTCTTTTTTTCAAAAAATCGTGGTACTAAAACCTTCTCTATTTCTAGACACCAACACATCTAAAAAGGGGAGTTTGTTATCTTCCTCCTTTTCTACGGTGAATGTTATGTTTTCATGTTGTGAGTTGGCAAAGTCAAGGAATGATTCAGTGCCGAACTCATCTCTGAATAGAGCAAAGGTATCATCAACATACCTAACATAAAACAAGGGATGATAACTTAAAGGGCAATTTTCCAGCATGGTCTCCTCCAGGGAGCACATGGAAATATTAGCAAAGGTGGGTCCCAAGGGGGAACCCATAGCCATCCCATCAAGTTGTTTATACAAATTACCATTAAAAACGAAAGAGGTGTCCAGCACCGCTAGCTCCAAAAGTTTTTTTAAAAGACGTGCGATTAAAATCATTAACAGTGGTATTAGGTTCAGAAAATAATTTGTTTAAAATAATATTGATAGTTTCTTCCACAGGTACATTAGTGAATAAAGACTCAACATCAAGACTCGTCATGAAAAGATCTGAGTCTTGAGAAATTATGGCCTCTTTAAATGCATAGGAGTTATTTAGAGAAAAGGTGTTTTTTGTCAAAGGTTCCAGTAAGGGAACGAGGAACTTAGCTAGTTTGTAATTAGGGGTATTAAAAGACGATAAGATTGGTCTCAGTGGAACATTGGGCTTATGGATTTTGGGTAAACCATATAAGATGCCATAGGAAGACCCCGAACAGAACAAATTTTGGTAGGTAGTTTCAGTTATGGATTTTTCCTTTTTAAGAGTCTTTAAAAATCTATTGATTATATCCTCGGTTTTGAAAATATTATTAAAATTAGGCTCACCAATTTTCAGAAATTTAGATTCATCATTTAAAATACTTTCCATTTTTCCCACATATTCCTCCTTATCTAAAATGACAGTTCCTTTGCCTTTATCCGGTCTAGTAATGATAAGATTATCTCTATTGTCATAGTTTTCTTTGGTTTGTTTTTTAACTCTTGTTGGCATACAGTTTCTCACTACGCTTCTGCGAGGTTGGTTCCACTACTTTGTTTGATGTATATATATTTATTTATTCATTTTTTTTCCTTTTAAATTTCATTTAAATTTTAACGGTTTTTATAGTTTTGAATGAATTTGTAAAAATTTTTAACTGTTTCTTAATTCTTTTGTATATGTTTTATTTTTAGCCCTGGACAATGTGATTAAGAATCACGAAACGTTGGGAATAATAAAAAATAAAAAAAGGACAATTTGAACTACTCTTTCCCTATCCATACCATGAAATTTGTGTATATATATATATATATATATATATATATATATATATATATATATATATATATATATATATATATATATATATATATATATATATATATATATATATATATATATATATATATATATATATATATATATATATATATATATATATATATATATATATATATATATATATATATATATATATATATATATATATATATATATATATATATATATATAATATATATATATATATATATATATATATATATATATATATATATATATATATATATATATATATATATATATATATATATATATATATATATATATATATATAACGGATTTTGAGCGAAGAGAAAAATCTATTTTTGGGTGAGATGGCCATGTCGTCCTGATGGAAGTTCCTATAGGGTAGCTTCCTAGGGTATATTACAACTACGGCGATATTCCCAGGGAATTTACCTTAAGGTACCAGAATTCTAACTCCTGGAGCGAATATCCCTCCTGAAAGGGATATCGCGACATATCAGAGGACGTATTCTTGACACGCCACATGGCAATCTGCATCCCGAACAGAGATTTCGTCTCGCAGGGGGTAATTGGCAAGAAACGAATTCGGGAAAGAAAAATGGGGAGCCGCTCCCAAGGCTCCCTATCTCCCGTTTCGTAAGCGTGCCTGGTGCCAATCCTGGCGCCATCTGTATGCCTTGTAGCGTACACGAGGTGCTACAGATACTGTATGTAGGGAGGGTCCCTACAGCCCTTTCTTAGAAAGGCAAGGGCGGGTCCATCAGGACGACATGGCCATCTCACCCAAAAATAGATTTTTCGCTTCGCTCAAAATCCGTGATTTGGGCTCAAGCCATGTCGTCCTGATGGAAGTATACCAGAGCATTACTGTATCTGTGGATTCTCAGAACGTGCCGTACTCCCCGGAGGTAATTTTTCCCGGTCGACTAGACCTAGAGACCTAAGATGTTACCGTTATACATCTTTTCAACTAACTATAAACCATGTTAGAGCTTCCTGCCCCCTACAGGGAAGAGTCCTACTAGACTCTGGAAAAGTCTCGAAGAGTACATATACTTATGTATGAATACCAGGCAAGCTAATATAGTGGTCTCGCCCTATATTAAGTAAAGCATAGTTTGTAAAGAACCAGTGTGTCAATATGAAATATCGACCAGTTCTCCGCACAATACTTGTATTGGACAAAGGTTTATATCTGCATAGGAGGAAACTAGTAAAACCGCCATCGTCCCCTTATGGGACGGGGTCCTCCTGTTAAGGGAAAGCATAAACCAATGCAACATAGCTTGCATAAAGGAACAATTCTATTAGAATTATCCCAGATAAGGTACATAGAATGAATGTTCAATTATACCAATAAATTGACACAGGTGAAGGAGACGCAAGGTTCTCAAGAACAAGTTCATTGACAGACAATAAACAGACAGGTTAACCACAATTATATATATATATATATATATATATATATATATATATATATATATATATATATATATATATATATATATATATATATATATATATATATATATATATATATATATATATATATATATATATATATATATAAAAGATGAGGATAACCCAAAACTTTAAGCATAAGCATGATAGTAAAAAGAACTTGTTTATCTGAAAGAAAAAAACATTAAATACCACTTTTAAGATACCGAGGTATCAAAGTCATAAAAGTCTGTATTACAAATCAATGACAATAGCGTTAAAAACGCTCGGCACACATGTCTGCACTTATGCTAGGTTCACCTTTGGAAATGGAACAGTCTACATGGGCAACTCAGTGCCCTCACTTAGTTTGTAGTACGGTATGTAACTACACACTCACCCTGGAATTAACCGTTCCAATTAAAACCACTGTTCCTCGCAGAGTTAAACAGTAGGGTTAACGACGCGACCCACTGCTACCACAGATCTCTTTAGTTCCTCTACTTGCTTCGCATAGTGGCGAAATAACACTCTGGAAGACTTCCAGCCAGTGTATGAACGGAGATGTTCAAAATCCATACAATTAAAGAAATTTAAGGATGAGGCAACTTTCCTCGGATCGTGACCTGCGGGTGTACTGTCAGGATCCGCTCTGCGAATAAAATATGTGATTTTCGCTCTGAGTTGATTCAAAGATAAATTTGAGCCTGATATTTCTCCCCTGAATAGTTAACCACCCTTGAAGTCTGAAGTTCTATGAAGATAGACCTTTAGGCATTCTACTGGACATAGAGATGCATCTTCTTTCAGAGGGCAGATTCTCCAGGGACCCCACCTGTTGGTGGGTAACTCATTCTTGGCGAGAAACGTAGGATCCGGAAACAGGTTCAGTTCTCCCCCATCCAGGAACTGAACACGACTTGCCTCTCTCGAGAGGGCTACAATCTCACTAACCCTGGCCCCGGACGCGAGTGCAAATAGGAAAATAACTTTTTGTGTCAAATCCTTTAACGCACACTCTTCATTGCTCAACAGAGAAGCGAAATGAAGAACTTTGTCTAAAGACCATGAAATGGGCTTTGGAGGTGCTGAAGGTCTGAGCCTAGTGCAGGCTTTCGGAACTTTATTAAAGAACTCGTTACCTAGGTCGACCTGGAAGGCATATAGAATGGGTCTTGTCAAAGCAGACTTACACGCTGAAATTGTGTTAGCTGCCAATCCTTGACCATGGAGGTGGATGAAGAAAGATAAGCAGAAGTCTGTCGAGATCTCCTGCGGATTCTTTGCCTTGACAAAGGCCACCCATTTTCTCCAAGCTGACTCATATTGCCTTCTAGTAGATTTGCACTTATATTCCTCTAGGAAGTCTATGCTGGCTTTCGAAGTCCTGAAACGCTTTCTCACCGCTAGGGAGAGAAAATCATGAGCTGCAGGGTCCGGGTTTTCTGTAATGAAGCGCAGACAGTCGACTTCTGGACTCGCTGGGTCAGAACTGGATCTGGTAGCGGTACAAACTTTAGGTGTAGTTCCAATGCCAGGGGGAACCACACGCTGTTCGGCCACTTGTGGGCTACTATTGCTGCTACCCCCTTGAAGGATCTCAGTTTGTTGAGGACCCTCAACAGAAGGTTGTGAGGAGGGAACAGATAAATCCTGAACCCTCTGTTTCAGTTGAGGGACATCACGTCCACTGCTTCCGCTAAGGGGTCCTCGTACGGGGACATGTACAGGGGCAACTTCTTGTTGTCTTTCGTCGCAAAGAGGTCTATCTGCAGTTCTGGGACTTGATTCAGAATGAAGGAGAATGATCCTGCGTCTAAGGACCATTCCAACTCTATCGGTATGAACCTGGATAGAGCGTCCGCTGTCACATTGCGGACTCCTTGAAGGTGAACTGCCGACAGGTACCACTTCTTCTTTTCCGCCAATCGGAAGATGGCCAACATCACCAGGTTGAGAAGTGGTGACCTCGATCCTTGTTGATTCAAGCATCTCACAACTACCTCACTGTCCATTACCAACCTTATGTGGATCGAGTGACGCGGGGAAACTTTCTTTAAGGTAAGGAGCACTGCCATAGCTTCTAGAAAGTTTATGTGAAAGGTCTTGAATAGCTTGGACCAAGTCCCCTGGACTTTTTTCCGATGAGAGTGACCTCCCCATCCCTCCTTCAAGGCGTCTGAGTGAATCGTCACCGACAGGGGAGGTGGCTGAAGAAGAACCGACTTCTTTAGATGTCTCGCTTGGGACCAAGGCCTGAGAAGAGTACGTAGCCGAAGCGGAACTGGTCTTCTCAGATATCTTCGCACGTTTGATGCATAACTTCTCCAAACTCCGGTTGCATAATTTAGCTGTGCTCTTAGCACTGGGTCTGTCACCAAAGCAAACTGGAGAGAGGTCAGTACCCTCTCCTGTTCGCATCTTGATATCCTTTCGGAATCTAGAAGTCTCTTGACAGAACCCGCTATCTCCTTCCTTTTCTTCGCCGGGATGGAGAAACGGTGTGACAAAAGGTCCCAGTGGATTCCCAGCCACTGGAACTTTTGAGATGGAGAAAGTCGAGACTTTTTTCTGTTGATCTTGAAACCTAGGTACTCTAGGAACTGGATAACTTGACTGGAAGCTTGCAAGCATTCTGTCTCGGATGCTGCCCCCACCAACCAGTCTTCCAGGTAGGCTACTACCTGAATTCCCTTTACGCGTAATTGTTTGAGAGCTACGCTCGCAAGCTTCGTAAAAATCCTTGGGGCTATGATTAGCCCGAATGGCATGGCTCTGAAGGCGTATAGTCTTCGTTGTAGCCTGAACCCTAGGTAGGGGGAGAGTCGACGCTTGATTGGAATGTGCCAATAGGCGTCTGACAAGTCTATAGAGACGGAAAATGCCCTCTTGGGCAGTAAGGTCCTTATGTGTTGCAGTGTTAGCATCTTGAATTTGCAATACACTATGAACTTGTTGAGTGGCGACAAGTCCAGAATGACTCTGAGCTTTTCCGAGTCTTTCTTGGGAACCCTAAACAGCCTCCCTTGGAATTTGATGGACTTCACCTTTCGGATCACATTTTTCTCCAACAGTTCTTGAACGTACTCCTCCAGAGCGGGGGTGGAGTGTTGGAAAACCCGAAGGCCCGGGGGTGGAGTGCTGTACCAGCTCCAGCCCAGTCCATTCTTGAGTAGGCTGTGGGCCCAGGGATCGAAGGTCCACCGATCCCGAAATTTCAGAAGTCTCCCTCCTACCGGTATCATCTTACTTGGACTGCCGTCCCGAGGTCTTGCCTCCCTGACCACGACCACCCCTGAATCCCCTTCCCCTTGAGGGGCGCCCAGACGAGCCTCTGGCTGCCCCTCTAGGCTTTGCTCGAAAGGAAGTAGACTGCCCTTCGAGCGATGGGGTGAATGCCGTGGACTGTGTCGACACGGCCTGGGGTACCCACTGAAAAGTGGTCGGGGCACTGGAGGCAATGGCAATTGCAGTTGCTGTCTAAAAGGCTTGGCTGGCCGAGACGGTAGCCTAGGCCTCATAGTCTTCCTCTTTGGTTGAGGACCCTCATCCGGGGAACACTTTCTTTTGATAGCCAGGCCCCACTTCTGGAGAAGTTTTCTATTCTCCAACTACTTCTTTGACCAAATCGGTAGGGAAAAGGTCTTTGCCCCAAATGTTGGAGGAGATTAGTTTCCTTGGCTCGTGCCTCACCGTAGCCGAGGTGAACACAAACTCCCTACAAGCTCTCCTCGCCTTGACGAAGCCATAAAGGTTCTTCGTCACTGTGGCCAGATGAGTCTTGGCCACCACCATGAACATTTCATGGACCTTGGGGTCACTTGCCATCGTCTCAAAGGTAGTCTGAAGAGACATTGAGGCAGCCAGTCTTTCTTTTGTCTCGAACTCTTTCTGCAAGAGAAAGTCAGACAGCTTAGGGAGGTCCTCGCCGAACTGACGTCCGGCGATATCAGCCTCCAACTTCCCAACTGAGAACGTAAGATGGACGTCCTTCCATTCTTTGTGGTCCATAGGTAGGGCCAGCGACAAGGGTATACACTCCTCCAGGGAGGGGCAAGGCTTGTCGGCCTTGACTGCTTTTAGTACAGCCGCAAACCCTTTCTGTAAAAACGGGAAGGCTCTAGCAGGAGAGGACACAAAGGAAGGGAGCTTCTTGCTCAATGCAGCTACCTTTGAGTTAGAGAAGCCCCTCTCTTTCAACGAGGATGAAAGCAGAGCTTGAGCCTTAGTATGGTCCATCACTATGACCTCCTTCGGCTCTGTCTCCTCCTTTGAAGCTGGTTCCTTCCTCACCCAGACACATGGTTTAGCATCTGAGCACAAGGGAAGGTCTTTCACATTGAACCTTTTCTGGGGCCCATGTGATTTTGCAAGGCTCTGCATCCGCAGTTCCATTGCAGCCGCCTTCTCCTGATTCTCCTTCTGCATCTGTTGGATCATTCCAACAATGGAGGAGAGGGCCTGTCCCAGCTCTACTGGGAGACCGGCCGATGTTGAGGGAATAGGCTCCAGGATCTGAACCGGAGTAGCCGACACCTCGTCGACCTCTTCCTCTACAACGTCTTCAGACGCTCGTCCATGACAGACATCCTGTCATCTAACTGGATGTCAGGCATAGCGAACGAGACTTCAGCATCCACCTGGATCTGAACTTGGGGGATCTCCTCTTGAGGCTGGGGAATCACTGCATCAGCTGATGCCTTAGGGAAAAGATACGCCCTCATCTTCTCACTTGGAAGATAAGGTACAGAGGTGTTCTTCTGGAAGCCCCTTACCCAGGTACGAAGCTTCTCCCTTGCTATATCCCTTGATTCCGCCATCCTAGGGGAATCAAAGGCCTCCGTAATTAGATTAATGCACACAGTACATACCTGAGGGTCCCAATACTGGAGATGACCCTTGGAGACAGCGCATGCTGCATGTCTCCTACCAAACTCATGTCCGCAGAGGCTCTTGCTGCGGACGTTGCAGAAGACACTTCCGCACTTCGGAGGGTCCTTCTGTAAAGAGAAGAAATTTCCATGAGTATCAAGTGAACTATGTATCACTGGATATGCATAGTATAGCATAACAATTCAGAAAGGAAAGACACACACTTGTGTTTCCTTCACAACCAATTGCTGCAGCCTTCCAGATAATAAAATCAAATGGTTAATCTCTTCTAAAATAACCAATGCAAAGTTTCCAGAGGAAACAGGTGGCTCTCACACCTAAGCAATGATTTTAAAATCCTGGATAATAGACAGGAAAGAACTCACTTTCCTATCTGTAGGGCAACAGCAAAGGACTTGTGCAAGAAAACACAAAAGTGTTAGAACACACAGTGCTGTACCAAAACCCATACTATAGTTTTCTTCTTAGAGTATATGTTATACTGAATAATACTGTTACAGTATAGGAGGTTACGTGCCGGCCGGCACACACTAGAACTAACTTTAAAGTATACTACTTAACAGCTATAAGGCGGCAGAACGCTGGTTCAAATGCATGTGCCGGCCGGCAACAGCCAATGTCGGCCGGCAATGACTGCCGGCCGGCAACTACGCAAGGTAGTACCCAGCTGTCGGCCACACTCTTGGTGACCGGCAGACAAGGGCTGACATTAGCCGGCCGGCAAAGGTACAGGACCGATGCCGGCCGGCAGCAAAAGAACCAGAGGACTACAACCGCCCGGCTGCCGGCCTCATAGGCCGGCAGCCGGGTCGGGTACAGCACTAGAAGAAAAACAGGATGGATGCCGGGATAAGAGTGTACACTACCTCCAAGCCCGGCAATCCGAAAGAGGGCATATAAGGAAGGGGAGAATCTAATTCAGGCTTCCTGACCAATGCCGTTTGGCTCTACAGGCAGGCATGGATGAGGGACCAAGGGAGGTCCGGGCAGCACTCAAAATAGAAGACCCTTGCCTGCCGGCAGCTCTGCCGGCCGGCAAGGGGCTGAGTCAATTCCACATCCTAACCTATTCTAGGTCCAGATGTAGAATGACGTACAGTACTGTAATGGCTAGGCCATTACGGAGATAGAGGGGGAAGGGACAAAAGAGGGTCCTACCAACCTTGCTTTAGTGATGAATCACCTGCAGCCAAGAAACTCATCTTAGCCTAAGGGAGATCCAAGGGGGGAGGCCAGCAATACTTGCCAGCTCCCAGAGCACCAAAGCAAGGAAGGTGTTGCTGCTCCCAGGAAAAGAAACTTATCCTCACCCGAGAACAGCAACAAGGACTAGTCTGGTATATCACAAAAGAAGGAATCATATCCACAGAAACCTTTGGTAGTGACCTGAGGAGGCTAAGCCACGTCTGTCTGTGTCAGGCCAGCGAGGGAGACTCTACCCCAAGCCAGACAAACACAGACTCAGACTAAAAAACTCTGTTGTTCTGTCCCTCTTTGAACCAGACTTACTGGAACAGGAAGGTACAGTAACACCCCAGTATAGTTTTATCGAAAATTAATTCAGATAAACCACTTAGGGATAAGCCCAAGGCTTAAACAGAGGGAAAGGGATTGCATACCTTCTCCAAAAAAAGGGAGCAACCGGGGAGTATAAGAAAGTATACTAAGGCTCCATAAGCAACTTAGCCTAGGCACCAAGAGAATCGATTACCTAAATCACCGAAACTCACTCGTATATAATCTTGGAAATATTCCACATAATCTTAAATGTATAAAACATAGCCTAAAGCTTCAATAAAATTTTAATACACTCGGAAAAACCAAAATCATGCATGAAGTACTAGGACCAAACGACTAGGCTACATGGCCTAGTGTAGGCCAGAATGGCGAATACTTCGCCAAAATAATACTAAGCACGAAAGTAAATCCTATGTAATGCTAAATAGCTAAAATTTATTAAAGCAAAACAACTGGGAATGTCGCTCTGACTAACTAAACTTATACCTAGCGAGCGACAGCGTCCATTACGCCTCTGGTAGGCTACGGCTCTTGTAACAAAGATTAATCCTATTAATCACTCAAAAATTTACCAAGAGCCTACATTTATATATAAAAGACATGGTACTCAACTTATCAGAGGCCGACGAAGATGGAGAAGCCATGAAAAGCAGAATAAATCCAAGATTTGCGAGAAACACAGGAAAAAACACCGAGTTGTTAAGCTACGCAAAAAGGAATACAGATGGCGGCAGGATTGGCGCCAGGCACGCTTACGAAACGGGAGATAGGGAGCCTTGGGAGCGGCTCCCCCTTTTTCTTTCCTGAATTCGTTTCTTGCCAATTGCCGTCTGCGAGACGAAATCTCTGTTCGGGATGCAGATTGCCATGTGGCGTGTCAAGAATACGTCCTCTGATATGTCGCGATATCCCTTTCAGGAGAGAAATTCGCTCCAGGAGTTAGAATTCTGGTACCTTAAGGTAAATTCTCTGGGAATGTTGCCGTAGTTGTAATATACCCTAGGAAGCTACCCTATAGGAACTTCCATCAGGACGACATGGCTTGAGCCCAAAAATACGTATATATATATATATATATATATATATATATATATATATATATATATATATATATATATATATATATATATATATATATATATATATATATATATATATATATATATATATATATATATATATATATCACCAGCCAATACTAGACAGCAGCAGCAATTAAAGGCGCCGATACTAAAGTGCCTGGGAATCCACCCAGAACTACATATTCTCCTGAAAGAGAGCACATGTTCATTAATGACCTAGCTAATACTAAGGACCTAGCTGACACGGTATTCCTTAGAAACTTAAGATCTAATGAGCCAGAAGACGTCTTCAGCTTACCTTCGTGTACATATTTATTGAAAGGTCACAAAGAAGGTTTAGTTTTATCTATTGGGGTAGATATGCCATGATCTGAGGGATTATTGATGTTCTCCTGCATTTCAAGGATAACTGTTTTCCAACAAAAATATTATATAGAGTAGTTAACAAATTTCTGACCAAACATTACCAACCTAAACTCCAAGTTCCTACTGTACCAAAAATGATTTTTTTTGCCTCTTTGCCCTTTATTAATAACGTAAAATATGGGAAACAAATTAGAAAAATAATTTTAAACAATTTTCCGAGTCTGGAATTCAAACTTATTTTTAAGAATCCCCTGACAGTGGGATTCATGTTTATAATTAAGGATTCTCTCCCCGATCTAATGCGTTCTTCAGTAGTCTATATGTTTACTTGTCCGAGATGTAGTCTCTGAAATTATGTGGGTTCCACAAAATCGGGGAGTATGTCATAGAACTGGATGTGCGATCAAAACCAAAGAATTCTCAATCATCAGAGAGCATGCAAGTAAATGCAAGACCAACATTACATATAGAAACTTTTAAATCATTGCTCAAGCACCAAAAAACTCCTCTCTACTAGTATTAGAGTCGTTAATGATTAAAGAAAAGGCTCCTCAAATAAA
>NC_090753.1:40234506-40249506 GCF_036898095.1 Palaemon carinicauda | reverse complement strand
ATGGGGCGACAGTACACCTTTAGTTGCTAACGTGATAGCTTCTACATAATCTTTTGATTTCTCAATGAAATGTGTAATTCTGTTATGTATGTGATCTATTTTTGGAATCATAATACGTTAACGTTGCCAACAAATCCTGTACTTCCATAATCTGACTGATATTACTTGATTGTTCATTTACTAAATCCATAATTTGATTGATTGAAGCTAACTGATTCCTTAGTTCTGACATAATCAATTCATCTTCATGAGTCAAGAACTCAATTTTCTTATTTTGATTACTAATCTTAAGACGATTGGAAATTCCTAAACCTAAACTTGCAATAGACCCAAAGATGTTTAATGCAGCAAAAATAAACGGATTTCGTCTTTCTTTATGCTCGTGTCCTACAGTCCACATCAAAAGGTCACGAGCCAAAGATTCTGTCTCGTAAGTCTTTTTTTGCAAGTCATCAGATAGCATCTCTGCAACTTTTAATGTCGATCCACGCAAACTCTCTGTAGTTGAATGAAATGTCTTCTATGCAACTCATCTAATGAGGCAGAAAACCTTGAAATGGCGCTTTTTAAGCTAGTGACATCATTCTCTGGAAGAAAAATTGCTTGCATATGCACTTCTACAACTACGTTGCTTGATGTAATAAAAACGTCTTCTTGTGTTTCAACTATAGTGCCATATTTAAAATCTATACTATTAGTTTTAGAGCTCGTCCCACACGAGAAAAATGTCTGAGCGAACAATATCACTCCCAACAACTAAAACTTCATCTTGGAAACCATAATTTGATTGATTGAAGCTACCTGATTCCTTAGTTCTGACATAATCAATTCATCTTCATGAGTCAAGAACTCAATTTTCTTATTTTGATTACTAATCTTAAGATGATTGGAAATTCCTAAACCTAAACGTGCAATAGACTCAAAGATGTTTAATGCAGCAAAAATAAACGGATTTCGTCTTTCTTTATGTTCGTGTCCTACAGTCCACATCAAAAGGTCACGAGCCGAAGATTCTGTCTCGTAAGTCTTATTTTGCAAGTCGTCAGATAGCATCTCTGCAACTTTTAATGTCGATCCACGCAAACTCTCTGTAGTCGAATGAAAATGTCTTCTATGCAACTCATCTAATGAGGCAGCAAACCTTGAAATGGCGCTTTTTAAGCTAGTGACATCATTCTCTGGAAGAAAAATTGCTTGCATATGCACTTCTACAACTACGTTACTTGATGTAATAAAAACGTCTTCTTGTCTCTCTACTATAGTGCCATATTTAAAATCTATACTTTTAGTTTTAGAGCTCGTCCCACACGAGAAAAATGTCTGAGCGAACAATATCACTCCCAACAACAAAAACTTCATCTAGGAAACCTGTAAGGAGAAGAATATATGTAATTTCTCCTGTATTAGGAAGAAAACTTTTAATCATACAAATAAAAATCTTTCCCTCACTTCTTTCCCTCTCTCGTCCGTAGTTTGGGATACGTTTTGAACTCTAAACCTATTGGCCTTTAATGTTTCCAAAATGTTAAATGGGCCTTCAAACTTAGGTGTTAGTTTATAATTGAGTCCTTTACGTACATTTACCTGTATATATACATTATCAACCACGGTATATGTTTTAGTTGGCTTCGCTATTTTATCATGATTCGTTTTTATTATGATTTGTGATTCTTCTAAATTATTTCGAAGGATATCATATCGACTTTTGCTTGCATTTATACATTCATTATTTTAAAGGATTTGATAGATTGGCTGTAGGCGTTAATATATGGAAAGGCGCTCTAACTGGGGTACCATACAATGCTTCATGCGGTGACATTTTAATTGATATATGATATGAATGATTCAGGGTACTCAGTACCGCAGGTATTGCAATATCCCAGTTGGGGTCTGATCCCCCTAATGTTACTCCTAATATATTTAAAACCTTTCTATTTGCTCTTTCCACTAGCCCATTCGACTCTGGGTGATATATCATGGTATTTATTTTCTTTATGCCAAGGAGTTCACATAATGAGGTAAGAAAGTGATTATTAAATTCTCCACCCGAGTCTAAGATTATCATGTGTGGAATTCCGTGTTTACAAATGTAACACTCGTAAAACTTCCCAGCGCATTCAATCGCAGTTTAGTTTTAAGCACTATTAGTTCTGTATATCGAGTTAAAGCATCTACAATTACAAAGAGGTGCTTATTTCCTCTGTCTGACTCGTAAAATCCTGTTAACACTAGAAAGGCCACTGATGGTAACCCCCTAGAACGACCGAGCGGTCAAAATGCCCGCATATGAATTTCCATAGCAGTCATGCTATTATTTTTCAATTTATAATTCCTAATTGATTTCTGGTAACTCATGATTATTCTACGATAATGGAGAACTGTTCATGAAACAAATAAGCTGTGTTTTATTTAAAACAAAGCCATTTAAGGGTATAATTATTTTTGTTCAATAGGGAAACTCAATATTAAGGAATGAAATTAATAAAGAATACAATTACTATAATAACTAAAAAGGCTGCGGAAATTGAAAGAGTATGTGAAAAAATATTAACATGGATACAGAAAAATACAGGTAGGTTCTATGAACAATATTCACATAATCCCTATTACACATACATAGAAAACGCACACATACACACACACAAACATACATATATATATATATATATATATATATATATATATATATATATATATATATATATATATATATATATATATATATATATATATATATATATATATATATATATATATATATATATATATATATATATATATATATATATATATATATATATATATATATATATATATATATATGTATATAAAATCATATATATAAATATATATAATATATATATATATATATATATATATATATATATATATATATATATATATATATATATATATATATATATATATATATATGTATACATATATATACATATATATATATATATATATATATATATATATATATATATATATATATATATATATATATATATATATATATATATATATATATATACTAATAGCATATATATACATACATATATAAATATATATATATGTATATATATATATATATATATATATATATATATATATATATATATATATATATATATATATATATATACATACATATATATATATATATATATATATATATATATATATATATATATATATATATATATATATATATATATATATATATTTAAATATATATATGTATATATATATATATATATATATATATATATATATATATATATATATATATGTGTGTGTGTGTATATATACATATATACATATATATGCATATATATATATATATATATATATATATATATATATATATATATATATATAAATATATATATATATATATATATATATATATATATATATATATAAATATATATATATATATATATATATATATATATATATATATATATATATATATATATATATATATATATATATATGTGTGTGTGTGTGTGTGTGTGTGTGTATACACACACACACACACACACACACACACACACACATATATATATATATATATATATATATATATATATATATATATATATATATATATATATATATATATATATATATATATATTTATATATATATATGTATATATATATATATATATATATATATATATATATATATATATATATATATATACACACACACACATATATATATATATATATATATATATATATATATATATATATATATATATATATATATATATATATACATGTATATATATATGTATATATACATATATATGTATATACATATATATGAAGATATATATATATATATATATATATATATATATATATATATATATATATATATATATATATATATATATATATATATATATATATATATATATATATATATATATATATGTATGTATATATAATGTGTGCGTGTTTGTATATATAACATTACAGTCCTTACAATGTATGATTTACTGATTACAAATCTGTCCCAAACTTCTAAAATCATAGCAAATTTGTCAGTTTGCATTCGAATGGATAGTGACGATCGAATGTCAAATCTTAGGAATTTCATAATTTCCTTGAAACGTGCTCTTGACAATGTGTCTTGGAAAAAGGAAGGCACCCATTTTACTGACCAAAGGTTTTCAACAGATTGTTCTTTTGCAAGAACTCTTCTGTTATACATAATGCCTATAGTAGCATAAATCTATTCAAATGATATGTTAGAATTCTCATCATTCAATTTCATTCTCGGTTCAGTTTCTGTACACTTTTGGATGTGTTTGATAATGAAGTCATCTATCAATAATTTGAAAGTGCTCAGAACTTGTCCAGGAAAAACTTGAGGTTTGGCAAGGGATGTTGGTCCCATTATTTCTCGTATTATGTTATGGGCTGTAATTCTCCCGGCATTGACAGGATCCTGTTCTATACCTTCCCACCGTGTTCCATCCTTGCCAGTCGGAATAGTATAGTAGTAGAAGTTTTTGCACATATACAGTATCTTCTTTTTTGAAAGAGCAACAGTGCTTTACAACGGTTCGTTTTCATTATCACTATCGTCATGATAATCATCATATTCGGATGAACATTCTTGATTGGGGGGATATACTCGTTTTCTTCATCTTCATATAGGATCTCCTTCAGACTAAAGATTCAGATAGGTCGACAAATATGTCACAATTTCATCATCAGACAGAGAGCGTTTGTACGATTTGTTTATCCTTTAGTACTTCAGGGGAAACTGACTGAAACGAAAAGACGCCGCCAGACTCACAGGGGCCGGGAATACAAGCTGTCAAACGTTTTGACAGGCGCACCACCATAATTACCATTGTATTGCTGACTAGCGGTCAAGATGACCGTTCGGTCGTTCTAGGTATTACCTAATATATCTCAAAGGATTATAGCATATTCTAATTTAAACTTATTATCAATATATATCATGAAAAGTTAGGAAAAGTCAATGAGTATCAAGTTTGTTGGGGAAAGATTATAATAGCTCTATGCATCCGAAAATCAAAATGCGGTCAAAATGACCGCTTGGTCGTTCTAGTGTTAACAAATCTAAATGTATTCTTTCAAAGGGTTGATTGGGCACGGGATAAGCCCCTAGGCTGACAGGTGTTTTCGTATGCCCTTTGATTTCCTGACATGTGCGACAATTAGCTATGTGTTTTTTATATCTGTAAGCATTGTATGACAATAAAACAATGATTTGGCTTTCTGTGACATTAATGAGAACCCTGGGTGTCCATGTAATGGATTTGCATACAACCAATTCAGGACAGTGGAAATAAGTGAGATTGGTACTACTACCTGGTCGTTAGTTACATGTGGTGTATTGCGGGTTTTCCTTGTCACGGTCCTACACAGAATATTATCTTTGATTATATAATTCTACTGCTTATACTTTATATATCCCTTTTCCTTATGATTGCCTTTCAAAGCATTTATAATTGTTTCTATTTTCTGATCTTTTCTTTGCTTAGTCTGTAATAATTCAGCGCTCTAGCCTAAATCTTCTTGTTCATATATCGTTTTAACAATAGGCATGGATGTTGCTATATCTATTAATTCAGCTAAAGGCTCCGTACAAGATGAAACAGGGTTGTGTGATAATGCATCCGCAATGATATTTGCTTTCCCAGGTAAATACCCGATTCTTAGGCCAAAATCTTGAATGATCAAATGCCACTGAGTTCGTTTAGGGCTGTGGTTGAAGCCTTTAAAGAACTCGGTTAGTGGTTTATGGTCAGTAAGAACCTTAACGGGATAACCGTATATTATGAACTTAAAATGCACTAGTGAATTAACAATAGCTAGCCCTTTCTTGTCTATTACTGCATACTTACTTTCGGAAGTTCTCAGTTTTCGAGAATAAAAAGCTATCGGGAAAAATTGTTTATCATATTGCTGAAGAAATACCCCTCCTACTCCTAAGTCTGAGGCATCTGTTGCAATGAAGAATTCCTTACCGAAGTCAGGAAATTTTAAGATAGGAGAACTACACAGTTCATCTTTCAAGGTAGAAAACACCTGTTGATGATGCTCAGACCATATGAAATCTACGCCCTTCTTCGTAAGATCAGTTAAAGGAGCAGCTATTATTGAATAGTTGCATATAAAACGCCTGTAATATCCACTACAACCCAGAAATTGCTGTATTCCCTTGACATTAGTAGGTATGGGAAAATTACGTATACAGTGAACCCTCGCTACTTCGCGGTTCGACCATCGCGGATTCACCACTTCGCGGGGTTTTCCCATAACCCATATATATATACATATCGCGGATTTTCCGGAAAATTCGAAAATACCGCGAAATCTGAAGACAACCAAATACGATATTTTGTTACCTGTAATTCCATTAAATTAGTAATATCTGCTCTTACTGATTGTTCATTGCATTACATATGATATATAATTCAGCACAGAAAGAAATAAAACACGAAAAGAGAATGTGATCATACGATAATTCAGTACGTAGTAAAATTAAATCGAACATGAAACGCAAATCAGATGCAGTCATACCATATTAGAATGGTGTGTACTGTAATGGATGTGCTTCTTTTCCATGAATCTTTTGTATGTATACGTACGTAGTACAGTACTGCATCCAATAATATTCTTTGTTGCAAAAATCACAATTCGAATACTGTAAGCGTACGAGAGAGAGAGAGAGAGAGAGAGAGAGAGAGAGAGAGAGAGAGGCGTAAAATAGCGTACGTAAATTTTTATTATTATTGTTATTATTATTATTATTGTTGTTGTTGTTAATAAAATTATTATTGTTATCATTATTAATCATTATTATTATTATTATTACTGTACAGTATTATTATCATTATTTATTATTATTACGGTATTGTACTTAATCTACGTACGTTCAGTGTGCGCGGGACATCTTCTATGAGTAACCAACGCACCATAGTACTGTATAAGACGGGTTGTGATTGGTTCAAGCGCTGATAGATGACGAATCAAAACTCAAGTTTTGTTATCTAGCCTGTGATTGGTGTTTTGCCCGCATCTTCTACCCGCAGCATCAAAGTTCTCGCGGTGCTGCATCGTTCACTTTCTCTTTCCGCGTATTGCTGAGTAGACGTTCTTAAGTTTGTGAAGTTTAATCTGTGCTGTGTGCGACTGTTTTAAGTTGAACTTTTTATTGAACTTTCTGTTACAATGCCTCCCAAGCGTTCTGCTTCTAGTAAGGCTGGTAGTGAGCCTAAACGCCACCGAAGGATGATGACGATAGCTGAGAAGGTTACGCTTCTCGACATGTTAAAAGATGGTAGAAGTTACGCGGCCGCCGGCCGCCATTTTGGCATCAACGAATCCACCGTTCGCTACATCAAGAAGGACGAGGCGAACATTAGAAAGACTGCTGCAATCACCTTTAGCAGATCAGCGAAGCGAGTCGTTACAACGCGTAATAAAACGATCGTACGCATGGAAGGTGCTTTAGCTGTGTGGATTGCCGACTGTCGGAAGAAGAACATAGCGTTGGATACGAACACCATCCGAACAAAGGCTTTGAGCTTGTATGAGAATTTTGCGGCAAAGGAACCTCATGACGACGATGGCGACCATGCTGAAGAAGATGATGATGTAGATGATCCTCAACCAGGGACCTCCACTGATTCCCAGCGTCAGAAACAACGTTTTTCCGCCAGCAAAGGATGGTTCGCGAAGTTTCAGAAACGCTTCGCCCTGAAAAGCGTTTCCCTGCATGGGGAGTCTGCTTCCGCTGACACTGCCGCTGCTGAAACTTACGTGAACCAGACTTTCAAGAACATTATCGCTGAAGGTGGATACAAGCCGGAACAAGTGTTTAATATGGATGAAACCGGCTTGTTTTGGAAGAGAATGCACCCGCGAACTTTCCTGTTCAAAGAGGAAGCCAAAGCCTCTGGCTTTAAGTCATTCAAGGATCGCGTTACCCTCGTGATGTGTGGCAATGCTGCTGGATTTTTGTTAAAGCCGGGGCTTATTTATAAGTCGAAAAATCCTCGCGCTTTGAAAAATAAAAATAAGAATCTCCTTCCCGTGTACTGGATGCATAATCAAAAAGCATGGATTACGAAGATGCTGACCTCCAACTGGTTCCACCAGTGTTTCATCCCGCAAGTCCATGAATATCTCTTAGAGAAGGGCTTGCCATTCAAGATCCTTCTCCTTATGGATAACGCTGGTGGACACGCAACTGACCTGTCGCGTGAGGGCATTCAGGTTGAGTTCCTGCCACCCAACACCACGTCATTAATTCAACCGATGGACCAGGGGGTTATCAGGGCGTTCAAGGCCCTCTACACGAAGAATACCTTGGCGGACCTCGTTGCGTGTGTGGATGCTGCCCAAGATGACGAGGATGAAGATTTCAACTTGAAGGCGTACTGGCGGCAGTACACCATAGCCACGTGCCTGCAGAATATTCAAAAGGCACTTCAAGAGATGAAACCTGCAACCGTGAATGCGAGCTGGAAGAAGTTGTGGCCCGAGATTGTTTACGACGACAAGGGATTTACTCCGTCGGAAATCCAACACTCTGCAATACGGAAATCTGTGCAGTTGGCTGCCATAATTGGGGGTGACGGGTTTGGCGACATGACGACTGAAGACGTCGACGAGTTGTTGGACTGCCATTCCCAGCCCCTAACTGACGCAGACCTCGAAGACCTGACGAAATCGGCAAGTGAGGAAGAGAGTGAGGGTGCCCAGGAAGAGACCCAAGAAAATGTCGAAGAAACGGGCTTAACATTAGAACGGCTTGCCAAGTTCTGCAACCATATGAAGGAGGCGAAAGAAATGTTACAAGAGTGGGACGAGGATATGGTTCGCTCGATGCAATTCTCAAATAAGGTCGATGACATCATGACTCCCTACAGGATGCTCTTGGATCGAAAAAAGAAGCAGCGGCAACAACTTCCGATCACAATGTTCTTCCAGCCTCGCAAAAAAGAGCCAGTTCCTCCTGCTAGTACGCCTTCGGAAGAAATTGAAGAAGTTGAAGAGGTGTCCCAGGAAAAGGCACCTCCGTCTGAAGAGACGTAAAATACTATCATTGACTGCACAGTAGAACACATCATCAGCTTCATCATCATCATTTCTACTGTGCAGCAAATTCATCGCCATCGTCATTCAAGTTTTTCTTGAACTTCTTTCGTGGTGAGTACAGTAACAATCTTTATTTTTTACTTTAACCTGTTTTATAGTTTAGTAATGTACGTACTGTATGCATTAAGTTAAAGGGAAGGTTTTAAAAGTCTACATGTTGTAACCTATCATATTTTTTTTGTTTAAAATTTACATTCGTACGTAAAACAATCTCTCTCTCTCTCTCTCTCTCTCTCTCTCTCTCTCTCTCTCTCTCTCTCTCTCTCTCTCTCTCTCTCTCTCTCTCTCAAATTGTTTTCCTGCTTTGCTACGTACAAGTACTGTATAATTTATATTTGTAAGGTAACATATTTTGTAAATGCTTTTACTGTAAATACTGTATGTACTGTATCATTATTTATCACTATCATCATGCGCGTTAAATGCCTTGTTTGTTCTGAGCGTGGTTGTTTACTGAGCGTACACGCCGTCGTTTCAGGCGGCGTCATAAAGAAAAAGATTTCATTTGGAAGTCCTAAGAAAAATACGTAAACTAAAACATTGGTAATAAAAAAATCAACATACAGTACTGTATAATCAATATAATCGATGCAAAAACTAACCTATATATGTGTACTGTACACTAAATGAGTTTGTTTCTTCATTATGATCAGAGATGAACGTAAACAAAACATTGGTTGCCATTTTTTATCGTGCTTTTTAGGTGTTTAGGAAACACATGATATAAAATCGCCTTTAATATTTGTGCCTGTTTTAGTTTAGGGTGCTGTAGTACATGCATTAAGTGTTCTGTACATTAAAGGGTGGTTTGTTAACAGTACTACGTATAAGGGAAGGTTTTAAAAGTCCGAATATACATGTTAAATAAATAAGTAAATATGCTGTCACTACTTCGCGGATTTTCACCTATCGCGCCCGCGTCTGGAACCTATCTACCGCGATAAACGAGGGTTCACTGTAGCCGACAACTTATCATGGACTACTTTAAGACCTTGGCTTGACACCATGAAACCCAAATATATTAATTCTGTTTTGAAAAATTCACACTTACAAATCTTTACCCTTAAGTTATGTTTTCTCAATCTCTGTAGTACTAGTTCTAACTTACGTAGATGTTCTTCTAAGGTGTTGGAAAAGATTACAAGATCGTCCATATAGGCATGCAATATATCTCTTAACAAGTCTCCAAACACTATGTTAATCATTCTTGTAAATGTTATGGGAGCACAACGTAAACCAAAAGCCATCCGTAAAAATTCATAATGTCCCCTGGCTGTGCTGAAGGCTGTGTATGGGATACTATCTTCTTCTAATGATATCTGGTGAAAGCCTTTAAGTAAGTCCAAACTGGTAAAATATTTATTCTGACCTAACAAAGACAAAATATCGTCAGTACATGGCACTGGGAATCGATCAGGGATCGTCTCCTCGTTTGGACAACGGAAGTCTACGCAGATACGCCATGTTCGATCTTTTTTCGGTATAACTATTAATGGAAAATTATAAGGGCTGTTTGATTTCCTAATGACTCCTTCTTCTAGCATTTTACCTACTTCATCATTTATTTCATTTTGGAATTTCATAGGGAGTCTGTACGAGGGTACATAGATAATTTTCTGCTTGTCCTTTAACCTTATTTGATGCTCGATCACATCTGTTTTTCTTAAGGATCCATCCGTAGTGGAAAAAACATCATGATATTTAGGTAAAAGTCCAAAAATTTTCTGCTGAATTTCTTCGTCTTGAATGTCCTTATTGATTTTATTTTTAATAGATTGCAAAAGGGATTCATCCGCAACTGCTTGAGCGTGATTGATTTCAGCAACGGTAAGAATACGATGTTTATAAACTTCTACATCCAGGATATGTTGATTTTTGTGAATTAATAAAGTGTTATTTATATGATTACAGACTTATATATTACATATAAATAGCTTGTGTGACAGACAATCCGTTAGTTTTCAAAGTGTCGGAAAGGATTAATATTTCAGATCCCGGTAATGTTTTCTTTATTTGCACTATTAAATTCGAAGGTACGTTTGGCTCGATAGATTGCGTGCAAGATGATATTACGGGTGAACGAGAATTCTGCTGGGTGGCGTATCTCATTTCTTTATTAGTGAGACAAGTTATTGGTTCTTCAACGTACGTTACGTTTACATTTGTCGTCTCCTTTTTATCCAAAACTGATTTTAAGGTATTAGAAGACTTATAGAATTTTCCTTTGATATACACGCCGTGCTTGGAAGGGGCTAAGATAATGTTTTGATTTCCCATAGATGGGTATCCTATAATTACAGCTGGATACATATCAATGTTTTGTACAACAATAAATGTATCGGCAAACGTGCGTTTACCGACTTTGAATTGAACATGAGTTATGCCTGACATTTAATTCATTATTTCCTATACCCGAGAGTTTCACTCCGGTTTTTTTATCGGAAAGTTCGAAAACTACAAATGATGTGTCCTCAAATCCATGATATAACGTGGACTACCAGAGTCAAAAAATAACGTAAAGGATTTGTGTTCTAATTTTACAGCATATAATGTTGGTCGTAACTCATTTTGGCTTATTATCGTATGAATTCGTTGCAAATCTACGGAAGCATGCACTGTTTTACTTAATTCGGCTGTGTGTTTCCTAGGAAAATCTATTGCCTCACAATGATCCGATAAAACATTAAATTGATTATTCAATACTATTGATGTAGACATGAATGACCTTGACCCAACAATACTCTCTTCCCCACTGGAGTTAATTATGTGGTATTTGCTTTGCTCTGCACATTCTGAAAATTAGTCTGACCTTGCGAGGTCTGGTTTGACGACCCAGGCTCAGCGTTATTCGAAGAAGTGTTTGTTTGTTTCGGATTCTGAACTACATTGACGTTTGGCTGTTTCTTCATATTGTTAAAATGAGGATTTTTCTTTTTATTTCCATATAGAACTGACTGTAGAATTGACTGTGTATTTTTAGGATTTTGTTGCGTCTTACGTGAGTAGCACTGATTATATGAATGAGTCAAACTATTATGTATCGAACAGAATTTCGTTCTGCAGTCCGCGATCAAGTGACCTTCACGTTTGCAATTATAACACGTCATTCCCGCAACTCGACAATTATTAACTACATTTACTTGTTGTGGCTTTGTTTCATTCTTTGCTAAAACTTGAGTTAACACGGGATCAAGGTCAGGACACTTAGACATGTGTTTTTTTATATGTTTATATACATCCAATTCCGTACTTGCAGGCGTTAACTTTTTATCAAAACACCGCACTAAAGCTTCAGGCAACATAAGTGTCATGCAAGTTAAATACAATAATCGTAAAAAATCTTTCACGGAGATGTTATCTCTAGTAACCCAAGTGGAATTACCTAAAATATCTTGATATTCATTAAGCCTATTAGCTATGAGAGCTGCTCTCTCAATAATATTAAGCCAATTCATAGTGGCTTGATTAAGTGTATTTCTTAACGTTGATACTACATCCAAGGCTTCTTCACCCCCATAGACCGCGCGTAACCTAACTTTGAAATCATCCCAGGTAACTGCTTCTTGAAATGAAACACCTCTTAAATACGTACTCTCATCCCCCTTGGAAAAATCTATAAAACTTTTAGCTTCTTGTAATTGTACAAAACGGTCTACGATTTGTTTGGCATTTAAATGGGCATCGACGGATGAAATCCATGACTCCACATTTTGAGGCAAGAACCCATTAACCCGACCCTGAAAAGGAAGGATTGCAGACCTGGCATTTACAAGCATCACAATCGGTAGAGGATTAATCTGTCCTACGCCACTAGGTCCAGGGATGGGGCTCACAGGGGGCGTCATGACTACTGTATTTCTTTTCCTATCTTTTCGACCCCTTGCAATTCTATCAAAATATCTATATGAATACAGACGTCCACTGCGTAAACGCATAAGCACCCAATGATAAAGATTATAACAAAATTCCCCAAAACAATGCTACTATTCCCAAGACATTTCCCGAGAATTTCTGAAAGAAAACGGAATTAGCACAAAGAGAGAAAAATTCTAGATGAGAATTCGGAGTTGAACACAGTTTCCTTTAATGAAAGGAAAATAAAAGATTAGCAAACCACTCACCACAGTAATAATCGACTAACAACTCGTGATAACTAAACTTCACTCCCCAAACTGAAACGAATAAGAAAATTGTACTTAGCTTTATATGGTTCTGTGTGATGTCGTCATATCCTCTCTCTCTCTTGATGTTTTGGTTAATGTGTCGGTCCGATTTCCTCTCTCTCTCCTGATGTTTGGGTGAATGTTTTGGTACAATTTCTGTTGAATGTAGTGCTTCCTGGATATGTTTTGTAAGCGTTGAACGTCAGTCCTTGGGTTTCCTAGGATGTTGATTGAAGATCCAGTTCATCAGTTTGTATGTATAACATTCATTAAATGTTTTATTCTTCGATGGACTATGATACTTAGTCAAAATTGTAGATTCATTACTGTTGATTTCTTGAAGATCTTTCTCTGGTTTTTACAGCTTTATTGTTGATTTCTTGAAGATCTTCCTCTAATTCTTAGAGTCTTATTGTTAATTTCTTGAATTCTTTCTCTGATTCTTACAGTTTTATCGCTTCCACCATTTATTAGTGTGCTACTGTTATTAATACACATTGAGTATGTGTTGTTTGAGATGTTGAGTCTTGAAATAAAGTCAAGCATGTTAACTTTAAAATGGTTTATTCTCTAAAAACAATAGTGTTAACATCTCCATCACAGGAGTATAGCTGGTTTAGTCGGATGACCAATTCAGCTGAAGTATAGATAAGACTTGCCTAAAATATCAATATCACAGATATCGTACATTTAGTTATCTCAACATTTAAACACAATATGTAAACTTTACATTAGTCGAGAAAGACACCTGCATCCGGTGGCGACATAATTTTTCACACGGTATGCATTTGTGTTTATGCTTCATAAAAATTTTACATTGTTGAGAGATGCAAAATGCATCCTGTTATGATTTTGTCTGACTACAGCAAATCTCACGCTAGCTTCTTCTTCCACAATGTCATATTACGTCATGTGTTTTAAACATGTAATAACTAACTATTACATATATGTACATATGTACACACGCACATATATATATATATATATATATATATATATATATATATATATATATATATATATATATATATATATATATACACTGTAAAAAGTTCAAGGTACGGAAAGGGTATAACGATTGAGCTGGGGTTTAAATACATGTAAAACACCCTAAAGCTCAAATATACCCCTCAACACCAGGAGGCAGGGTATTTTCTGTGAATAATATACCCTCTATTGTACTTTGTCTTAAAATAGGCTTGGTAAGTTTGTGTGATCATGTCATGAAATGAACTTTTGCTCTGTATTAAATCACCATATTGTTACATTGATAGTGTAATGCACCATAAAAGTTACGAACAACATATTGGTTTTGAGTTATGGATAGTTTTGAAGCAAGTTCCTACAAAATGCGGTACTTGGCAATTTGTATTGTTGTCGTCTGGAGATTCTTCGAGAGGCCCAGAATTTGGCGGGAAATGTCAGTGGCGTCTGGACTCTTATGTGCTCTGCGGTGCAGATAAATTTCTCCAATTAGCGTCATCGGGATTATAATATCTACACTGTATTTCACCTGTTAACTGCTAACCAAGGTAAGAACACTAACTGTCCATCTATGCAAGCATAGACAGTGGTCCCCAACATGTATATATACCGCCAACTCTGAATTGAAAGAAAAACGCCGGTAGATGCTTATAAAAAGGCGGCGGTTTACCATACAAATACGGGGCTAT
>NC_090753.1:40219506-40222006 GCF_036898095.1 Palaemon carinicauda | reverse complement strand
CCAAGTCATTCTTTTTATGTAATACTAATGTCATTGTTATATTTCTCCTTCAATTGATTTGGATTTGTTTTTATGTCCTGTTTACCATTTTTTTCAAAGTTCTGTTTACCTATTCTTATTATAACCCTCTGTCTAATGTCTCATTCTCGGGTTATTCTGAATCAATTCAGGTATGATTTTACAATTTGTTCTTCAGAAATAACACAGTTACTCACAAAACATTAGAGGAGATGCGAACGTAATTTAAATTCCTCACATTCCAACTTCCACCTTCCACATTCAGGATGGGGGATACTCATTGTTCATTTTCTCTCTTCAGAGAAAGAGGATACTCTTTGTTCACTTTGCATCTTCCAGACAAGAGGAGGAAGAGCGTTTTATTCATATTCCACCTTTCACAAAAAAGGGGGGAGAGCACTTTGTTCACATTCCATCATTTAGAATATAGAAATGAGACACTTTGTCTACATTTCCCTTTTTATAAGAGAGAGAGAGAGAGAGAGAGAGAGAGAGAGAGAGAGAGAGAGAGAGAGAGAGAGAGAGAGAGGAGAGAGAGAGAGAGAGAGCAAATTTTTTCACATTTTCTCTTCAAGAAATATAAGCTAGGATACTCAGCTCACATTCCCACCTTTCAGAGAAAAAATTCCAGAACACGTCATTCACATTTCATCCTACAGAAAAAAAGTAATGGAACAATTCCTTCACTTTCAAAATATCATTGTCAGAAAGATGTTCAACAGATAAGTTACAATAATATTTGAAATTTGATCACTAAGTATAATTATTTTTTTTTTTTTATTATTGTCCGCGTTTAAACGGTAAATTATTTGGCACCAGAATTTCCAAGCATTAAATATAACATAAACTTTACGACCAATTGGAACCGCCCCTTTCTGGTGATCTGCTCAAGTTCGATAGTTTTTCGCAGTCTCTGAAGACTCGTCATCCTTCAGAGCTAAGGATGCGGGGTTTGGGGAGCCTGTAGGTCTATCTGTTGACTCAGTAGTCGCCATTGCCTGACTTTCTCTGATCCGTGAATGGATGGAGAGGGTTTTTAAGTGTTGATTATATGCGTATAAGGTCAGTTAAAAAGGCATTGTCCTGTGAGAACATCATCTCTGCCCCCTCTGCCATTCATGAGTGACCTTTAAACAAGAGCAGATTTTTACTGTAAGGAAATATTTCTGATCATTAGGAATCATGCCTTGACTCAAGAAGGATTTTCTCCTAGCGGCCTCTTAGTTTGTATGAGCCGCTACTTAGGAACCATTCGGGTTAACATTTCATATGACTGGTAACTCAGTGTTGCTTGGAAAATCTTCCGAGGTGGGGGGGGGGGGGGGGCATGTGAAGGTCCTCACTGATCTTCGTTGATTTCTAAGAAACAATGACTTGAATGAAAAAATATAATGAAATGAACAACGCAAGTCTTACACAATTTATATACAGTTACTTAACCCTATAACATAGGAACTCACTTTATGAACTGGCTACTCACCTCTTAAATACACGTATGGAATACATAAATAAATTATTTACTCTACGCTAGACCAGCTTCGTAAGATAGCTCCCGCAAAAAGATTATTTATACCGGGCCTGAGTCTACTGATTCAGCCTTAGATTAATAATCTGCAACCACGGTATCTTTACCTGATATATGCGTTACATATGGTTGCAAATATAATGACCACCTACTTAACATTTGAGTGTTATTTTTCATCATAAAAAAAGTTAAGGGATTATGATTCGAGTACACTATCATCTCTTCATTCTGTGGTAGATTTACATAGACCTCAAATTTTCATATCGCTGTGATTAGCACCAGCAGTTCCTTTTCAACTGTTTAGTAGGCTTTGCTCATGTTTCTTCAGTTTTGACGACATAAAACAAACTGGTTGAAGAATTCCTTCCTCGTCTTCTTGCAATAAGACAGCTCTAATCCTAATATCCGACACATCCACTTTGATAAAGATGTTTTTGATAAAATTGGTTTCGAAGTTAATATGGTCTTTATCCTATCAAAAGATTCTGGGCACTAGCTGGTCCGCAAAAATGTTTTCTTATGGCTAGTAAAATTCTTCAAGGGAGCGACTACAGCCAAAAGGTTTGGGCAAAACCGTCAGTAGAATCCTGCCATACCTAAAACACGGTGTAATTGCTTCATCATTGTGAAGGGGTGAGGCTTTCCATATTCCTCGACGTTAGCGGCTACGCGGCCGATAAGTCCTCTTCCTACTTCAAATCCCAAGTATCGAACTGTTGCATTTCTAAATTTGTTTATCTCCAAGTTAATCGTCAGTTGTGGTCCTCGCAGCTTTTGAAATACCTTCCTTAGGATTAAGAGATATTCTTCCTAGGTCGATGAATATACCACAATATCGTCGAGATATACTGTATGCCTACTCCTTCTATTGATTCTAGAAGGTTATCCATAACTCGTTGAAGAGTAGCGGCGGCATTCATTAGACCAAATAGCAGGACGGTGTAGTGATATAACCCA
>NC_090753.1:40209506-40214506 GCF_036898095.1 Palaemon carinicauda | reverse complement strand
TATGCAAAGAGTGTTTTTTTTCTCTAAGACTATATAATCGTGTAACCGGGCAAAGTTGAATTTTTTTTTTTTTTTTTTTTTTTTTTTTTTTTACAATATCATGGATGTTCTTAATATGATTCGATTGGTTACCATATTACTTAAATATGTCAATATTCTACAGAATTATAAGTATTATGTAATATTCTAGATGGGTATCTATAATGCAATGAAAATATTTGTATTCTTGCTGCTTTACAATTATCTGTATTTATATCTTACTTGAAGTTTATTTTTTAGTATGCATCGATGCGTGATCATATCTACATCTATGGATTACACCTGCAAATGTTAACGACGGAAAATAATGTATTATCAGTCATGAATTGAAGATGCAAATATCCTACTTGCTACATTTTCTGGACAACAATTCTTAATATATTCACTAAGCAATGTAAGACAAACCTATCCGAGCAATAGGTATGTTTTATGAATGATGAGAAATATCCTAAGACCAACAGCTATAGATAATAAAGAATAGAAAGAATCATGCAAATTCAAATGGTTTCAATTTCAAGATATCGTCGTTTACATGCATAATTCGTATTTGATAATCAATTATTGAAATATTACATATGGATGGAAAAATCCCAAAATGAATGGCAAGCATATCATATCTTTTGTCTCTGAAATCCCATTAGAATCATTAATAGTAACAATTGACTGATAATTCTCATTAGTTCTCACACCTGTTACAGCTCCAAAAGCAATTACTCTATTAATCATTCCCATAGGTATGGAACGTTTTGGATTTGGCGTACTTCATTGGGAATTTTGATATTATGAAAGAGAATACCACTGTTTAACTTTGTTTTTAATTAAAATCTAGGTTTGGGATGTAAATAGTAAGGTGGATGATTTGTTCAAACGAAATTTTCTTAAATATAACAAATATTGTTTTGCTTTGAGCGATGAAACAGAAATCTCCCTTCATCAATCCGCTGTGGCCCGTGTCGTGATGAAATCAGGCCAAACACCAAACATGAATAGAGATATGTCTGAGGCCTTTGTCTTACAGTGGACTAGAAACGAATACACTTGTTATTCTTAAATGAATATTCCAAGCATTCAAAATAAAAATATTATTATTCTTTTTTTTTTTTTATTCAACAAAATCATTTTATAGACTAAGACATTTGTATTTTCTAATATGAAAAAATATACACTTTGAATTAATCTTGAATTAGATTAACCATGAATCTATTTTTTTTTTCAACAACACACTAGGGAAAATCAAAAGTTGAATTCAATTAACCATCCAGTAATTGAAGGCAAATGAGATCTATTTTCTTTTCTACTTTGAAGTGATGACTACCACCTTTTCGTACAAAGGATAAAAGAGAGAACTGATTTGAATGTTCTTTTTATCATGGGGGGAAAATGTGACATTTAAATGAAAGTAAAATGAGTTTATATCTAGTTTTTAATTTGGCAGAGTTTTATATTATATTCATGAAGGTTGAAAAATCAACCATGAATGGCAGAGGCAAGGAAAAGTGGTAATAGCCTAGAGACAGGACAATGTCCTAGAGACTAGCTATATACACATATGATCAGCGCCTAAGTCCCCTCTCCACCCAAGTTGGGCCCAAGAGTGTCAGACAATGACTGTTGATGACTCACATAGTAGACCTTTAGGCTACTCCACACTTAGCTTACAAGGATGGTGAGGTAGCACACGCTACAAGAAATTATCGATCTTGATATAGTCTCCTAGCCCTGTCCAGCGGATCGCTAGGCAGGGTCGGTCCAACAGGCTACCACAACGTTAAACTAATAAGGACCTGGGAACTCTGACACCAAGTAGACTAATTTTTCTCTTTTTTTCATTTAATCAAAAACTAAATAAAAGTGGTTGAATGATTTATTTACATAGATTTTTTTCCATAGGATGCATGGAATAGGGATTTCTTAATGCACTGTTAAATATTATTAACTCCTTTAACTATTATCTTGAATTACTATATCTATTCATCATCATTTCTTTTAGATAATTTTAGACTAGATTAGGTTGATAATACCCCCCCCCCCCTCTCTCTCTCTCTCTCTCTCTCTCTCTCTCTCTCTCTCTCTCTCTCTCTCTCTCTCTCTCTCTCTCTCTCTCTCTCTTTTTATCCACTGAAGTTCTCAGTGAAACCATAATGATCCCATAATTATATGATTTGGTTTTCTGCTACTAACGATTTGGAGGAGTGTTATATACTTTGAGATGAGGTAATGATTGAGTCTGACTTGCTAATAATTTTACCCAAAAAATTAATTATTGTATTTTGAAAAAAACCCATTCACCCATAAAAAATTATTTATGGTGATATTGATCCGGCTTTAGGTATTCCACTAAGATTTATAATTTTTCAGTTTATAGCGCGTAGCTATATATGACTATTGTCTTCAATTGGCGAAGGACTTTTTAGAATGCGGACTGCAATAATTACATAGAGGCAACTGCATTCTTTATTCAGAGTAAATTCATGTTAATAGTCCTACACAAATTCTTGCTGAATAGGATTTTTTTATCACTAATGGAAGTACCCCTCCGTACCAATGAGAGTTATACAGTGTACGATAACGGAAATATATTAACCTGGATAGCATATGTAGAAAGCCAGTCGATATGATTTTTACGCTTTGGTCTGTGTAAGAATATGTCTATGTCTATTATATGTCCAAGCCTTTAATCACATACCGAAATAATGGTCGAGGCAGATGTGTTTAACAACCACTTTCTTGTAGTGTCTGGAATCTCACCATTAATCGTGAGCTAAGTTGGGGTGGGTTTGGGGAGCTTCTAGGCTTGGAGGAGAGAAAACCTCCTGACTATAGGTCTACCTGTCGAGATCTCAGCAGCCATTGCTTGGCCCTCCAGGATCCTAGCTTGGTTTGTGAGGGGGCTTGTGAGCTGATCGTATGTATATAGGGTTAGACTCTAGGGCATTGTCAATGCTACCTTTCCTTTGCCATTCATGACCTTTAAACCCTGTGCATGCAAGGTATTCCTAAAAGAAGTAATTATTTTAGTAATATGCGCATATATATATATATATATATATATATATATATATATATATATATATATATATATATATATATATATATATATATATATATATACACACACACACACACACATATATATATATATATATATATATATATATATATATATATATATATATATATATATATATATGTGTGTGTGTGTGTGTGTGTGTATATGATTATTTTTTTTAACATTTAGACGTGTTTTTCATATTCAAATAAGCCATATATATTTTTGCTACATTAATGTCCAAGTACAAAACACCTGAATTCGACAGGTAAAAGTACAGCAGAATTGTTATCGACTTTTATCTTTGTTCGTGGCCAAGTGGTTTCGTCACTGTCTCTACAAGCTTGCCGGACCAGGGTTCGATTCCCAGCCGGTCACAAGCTCTTGTCTTTGTGTGATTTCGCCTGGGACTCTGATCCCGAGGTCGTTAAGAGAATCCAGACATTAATGTAGCAAAAATATATATGGCTTATTTGGATATATATATATATATATATATATATATATATATATATATATATATATATATATATATATATATATATATATATATATATATATATATATATATACAGTATATTAGAAAATCACATATGACGAACAGATCACTACTTCCAACGATTTTTTAAGTGAAAAAACTTCTTCGGGAGTAGCCAACATTTCGGGAAATAATGAAAACATTTGTTGATGAAAGAAAATTCTAGCTGGTCGAAGAGTCGATGAAACTCTCATGGAAGATCTTAATGTAAAGTATGGTCAGAATCATAAAAACTCTTATGCAACATGCCTAATAAACTAATTGAACGACAGTGACAGTGATTAGTATCTAGGTCACGAATAAGAAAATTAGTAGACCGTAAGTTCCTGTTCAACAAATTGAAATGAGAATCAGCAGCTGAAGACCAGGAAGGAGAAAAATACACGAAACAAGGTAGAATGAAAGAACTAAAAAACTTCTTCAGAATAAATTGATCACCGAAAATTTTAAAAGACTTTCTCAATTAGCCAAATTTTGTTCAACTGAAGAAGACACAGTCCTAATGTGTTTCTCAAAAGTAAATTTGCTGTTGAGAATCACACCAAAAATTTTAAAAGTCATACAAAGTTAAGGAAACTTTATCAATGCGCAGATCCGGATGTTGAGGAGCTACTGTCCTTGACCTTCTTACAGTCATACTTTGGGTTTTGTTACGATTCTACTTCATACCCCATAATTTGCACTATGCACTAATTTTTACTAGATATCTAGTAAGGGATTCAGCAACACCAGATCTATATTCAGGGATGGAATTGATGCCAACAGAATAGTACCATCTGCATACGCAAGTTTGTTCTCTAGGCAAAATCTTAAGAGAGATCTCTCTAAAATTAGGGCACGGTGTAAATTATGGGGACATGAAGTTGAATCCTAACCAAACGCCAAGTATTATTGTTAGTAGGTGAAGGATCTAGGCAATTTTCCTTTGAGAAACACTTTAGGTCTGTGTTTTCTTCAATTGCACAAAAA
This sequence comes from Palaemon carinicauda, assembly GCF_036898095.1. NCBI lineage: Eukaryota > Metazoa > Arthropoda > Malacostraca > Decapoda > Palaemonidae > Palaemon > Palaemon carinicauda. Next base: position 40,209,911 of record NC_090753.1, on the reverse strand, counting down.
AAAAAAAAAAACAATGTCTTAGTGGGGAGGTCTTTTGAGATTTTCGGTGATCAATCTATTTTAAAGAAGTGCTTTAATTGTCCCATTTTACCTTGTTTTGAGTATTATTCTCCTGTGTGGTCTTTAGCTGCTGATTTTCATCTTCATTTGTTAGACAGGAACTTACGGTCTGTTAAATTTCTCATTCCTGATATTGATATTCATCTCTTGCACTGTCATTCAATTAGTTTATTTTGCATGTTGCATAAGATTTTTCATAATTATTGTTTACATTCAGATAATTCTGGACAGTTCTATTCTATTCATATTACTTCATGTGCATTTAATTTTTAAATTCAGACCTTCCCCATCATGAGGCTCAATACCATAGAGTATTCTAGAAGTTTAATTCCAGCTGTGACCAAG
>NC_090753.1:40204506-40207006 GCF_036898095.1 Palaemon carinicauda | reverse complement strand
CATCCATATCAAGTGTCGATGTTATCACAGAGACACAGCAGGGTCTACTTGAAAGCCAGAGACAGCCATCGAGTGAAGATGAGGCGGGAAGTGCGCAAACTATGCGCCAACTATGCGTGAACTCTTTGTGCCAGTTCGTGTCAATGTGGACACTGATAGACACGCATTTGTGAAATATTTGTGAACTATGCGTGAACTATGCATGAATTAGGGGTGAACCAGTCGTGAATAGTGCGGAAGCCTCCCAGTTCGTGCCCCAAAAGGGCACGACTTGACACGACAAAATCGTGGTCAAAAGCCGTCCAAGTGTCAGACTAACTTTAGAAACTTTAGGAGACAAGGACGGACAACTAGTGAAGTATGGCGTGATATTAAGAACAATAGCCAATCAGTTGTTAGTGAGGCTTTGTGATACGCAGTTACAGAGAAAAAAACCATAGATATCAAATGATACTTGGGATTCTATATAAAAAAGACTGAGACAAAAATTGATTGTTGAAAGTTTTCAAAGAAGTAATAAAAATTAAAAGATAGAGCATTCTAGGTATTCCAGAATTATAGTGAACTAACGAGAGAAATCAGGAATGACTGGAGAGGCTATCTAGGCAGTAAAGGCTGATGAGGCTGACAAAGCTATGACTTTAGAGAGTGGCTATGGTGAAATAGTTGCTCATAGAGTTATCTATGAAATCTCTACGAGGGCGGAGAAGAAGAAGGGTATACCAATTGAAAAGGATATGGGTCTGTTATAACAACAGAAGATGAAGAAAGGCAATGTTAGGTGGAACACTTTAGTGAGGTCATGAATAGGATATACGAAGGGAATGGAGTGATTGATACACCTGAAGCTGAGAAATACCTTGATGTGTCCATGAATGAACTCAGTGTGTATGAAGTCAAAGCTATCATTGGAAAAATCAAGAGATGGAATGCCCTTGAATACGATGATGTTGGTCGAAAATAAAGTGACCCAAGAATACTTACAAGATTATTCTGTAAACTGTTGCATGAATAGGTAAAACATGGTGAAAGGGATATAGTAGTGTTGGTGAAAATGGCAAAAATAGGATACCTGACTGATTGCAATAATTACAGAGGCTTCACATTTACGTCTGTTGTCATGAAAATATATATTATGCCTGTTCGAAAGAGACTAAAGAGAAAGAATGATGAAAAGCTAAGAGATGAACAAGCAATATTTTGAAAGGGTAGAAGTTGTACTGACCAAACTTTAATTTTGAGATATGCCCAGCAATGTGTAGAATATGGAAATCCACTTTAGATGTCATTTGTGGACTAAGAAAAAACCTTTGATAGTGTGCACCAGCCAATGTTGTGGATTGCCCAGCGTTATTAAAGAATTCTTCTAAAATATGTGAAATTGATTAAGTCTGTTCATAAGCATAGCAAGTGCAAAGTTAATGTTAGTGGAGTCCTTTTATATGAATTTCCAGTGAACAGCGGAGTATTCAGAGGGAATGTGCTGTCGACTATGTTGTTTATACTCGTTTATTTTGTAATGCGTAGAACAGTTGGATATGGTTGAAAAGTATTGGCTGGGACTAGTAATAGAAAATTAGCTGACCTAGAGTATGATGATTACGCTGTACCCATTAGCAAAACACCAAACGATTTGCAATGTTTGCCTACCAGAATGCAAGAAATATTGCAAGAGGTTGGGCTCAAGATAAATAGAAGAAAGTACGAGGTGATGAAAACAGAATATGCAATGGAAATGAAATATAATTGGAGGAAGGAAGGATTATTGAGTTAGAATCATTTAAGTGTTTTGGAACTATGATTTCCAATACGGGGTCTTTAGAATTAGAGTTTAGTGAAAGACTGAAAAAAACAAATCAGACAATGGCTAGGGTAAGTAGAATTTGAAAATAAAACTTCCTGAAACTAAAAAAAAAAAGATCAGGCGATGTATCATCTTAGAGATATATGTATTACTATATGGACAAGAGTAAAGGAATGACAATGAAACAATCTCCAACAAATTTAGTAGATTTGTGAACAAAGCCCTCAGATAAATATTGATAGTTAAATGTCAGGACAGGATTATAAATAAAACTAAAAAAAAAAAGATCATTCGAGTGCCATTTGTGGATAAGATCATGGAAAAGGGTAAATGGACATGGTTTGAGCATGCTCTTCGACCTCTCCAAGAGCGGTCAGTTCTCCAAATGTTTAGTTAGGCTCCACAAGTCATTAGAAGAGTTGAAAGACCCAGAAATACATGGCTGGGGACGATTAAGCGTGATGTACATAATGAATGAAAAAGTATGAAATTAAAAGCCCAAAAGAGAGACGACTGGCGAAACCTAACCTTTTCATAATTGGCATAGGGTGAGATAACAAAGGAGATGATGATGATGATGATGATGATGATTTTTATTATTATTTTCATTATTATTATTATTATTATTATTATTATTATTATTATTATTATTATTATTATTATTATTATTATTATTATCATCATCTAAGTTACAAC
>NC_090753.1:40179506-40189506 GCF_036898095.1 Palaemon carinicauda | reverse complement strand
AGAGAGAGAGAGAGAGAGAGAGAGAGAGGAGAGAGAGAGAGAGAGAGAGAGAGAGAGATAGGAGGAGAACTTACAGTAGTAATGAATTTTTACTTCCTCCTCCATATGATATGGAAGGATGTATGCATTGTTTTGGAAGGGATTTTACAACAAAAAACTTCCAAAGTGTTGACTCGAAGAGAGAGAGAGAGAGAGAGAGAGAGAGAGAGAGAGAGAGAGAGAGAGAGAGAGAGAGAGAGAACTTAAAGGAGGTTTAGGACAATGAACTTCCAAAGTGATGATTCAGAGAGAGAGAGAGAGAGAGAGAGAGAGAGAGAGAGAGAGAGAGAGAGAGAGAGAGAGAGAGAGAGAGAGAACTTAAAGGAGGTTTAGGACAATGAACTTCCAAAGTGATGATTCAGAGAGAGAGAGAGAGAGAGAGAGAGAGAGAGAGAGAGAGAGATGAGAGAGAGAGAGAGAGAGAGAGAGATGTCAGGTATGAGAATTCCATTAACGTTATTATCACATCAGATGAAAAATGACGAACAAATCTTCAATTTGATGATTTTGGGGTATTGGTGAAACGTTCCTAAAATACATGTTTCTTATGGTCCTGTTTGGATACAACAACGTATGGAGAAGTAGAACGTTTCGAGGTATATACTCTTTGACCCCTTGCCTTTAACAATTTACCATGACTTTAATTCATGATCAGACATGTCACTATTTATGTCAGGAATGTGACCAGTTTTCATCACCATACAGGCCAACTACAGGTTGGTGATGGTGGAGACTTTTATATGTCCCTGATTAGTACAACTTGGTTGTTTATGGCGATAGACAAAAGCTTTCACCACGTTTAAGTGTCTCCTCTCGGAAAAGGCAATCGTATTAAACCACGATAAAATAGGCATTGAGGCAAAAATTAATTCTATTAGATAAAAAAAAATACATAAACTTTAACAAGATAATAAGAGAAGCTCCAGTGTGGGCAGCTGCTACAAATGGAGTACCTCAAGGATCCAGCCTTGGACCATTACTAATTCTAATTTACATCAATGAAATAGATTTAAGATTAAATAGTATAGTTGCCAAATTTTCCAATAATGCTAAACTAAGCATAAACACCTCATACTCAGAAGACGTAGAAGCCTTAAGAAAGGATCTAATGAAGTTAGGAGAATGGTTCAGAAAATAACAGATTCCCTTCAATTGTGGAATATGCAAAGTCATACATATAGGATATAGTAACCAACAATCAATTTAGTCACTATTAGGTAATCAAATAGAAATTGTGGACCAGGAGGAAGATCTTGGCATTATTTTTAGCAAGGATTTGAAGTTCCCCAAACAAGGCATACAAGCTGAAAAGAAAACACAAAAACTGAAAGGTTACATATAGCGACCATTCGAATACAGAAAAAAAGAAATTGTACCACAGCTGTACACCTTACTAGTGAGACCCTATCTAGAGTACGGAGTCCAATTCTATGCCCCAAATATTCAGAAGGAAATAGATAGACTGGAAGCAGCACAAGCTAGGGCCACCAAAGTAGCTCCAACACTAAGGCAATGTGGATATAGACAGGGGATGGAACATTCGAACTTATTGGATCTACGAACTCAACAAATAAGGGGACAGTTAGTAGAGATATTAAAAAAATTTAAAGAATAGCAAATGTAGATTACAAAAATCTATTCATGTTGAGCACAAATAAGCCCAGAGGTAACGGATATAAACTGTAATTTAAAAAACAGCACCACTCAATGAGGTATTTTATTTACATACAAAATAGTAATATATGGAACAGACTTCCAGCGGATGTAGTAAACAGTACCATGGTAAATGAGTTCAAGAATAAGTTAGACGAGATCATATAAACTCTCTAAAAGATGGATTGCTCTACCCACGAGCAAATGGAGTCTCCCAGGATGTACTAAAAGGTCTTTTAGACATCTGAAATCCTTGTAACTCTCTCTCTCTCTCTCTCTCTCTCTCTCTCTCCCTCTCCTCTCTCTCTCTCTCTCTCTCTCTCTCTCCAAGTACTCAAGGAAGACAGTAGACATAGGAAAAACTTGACCCTTAGAAAATCTCAGCAATAGATAGAGGAAATTTGACACGAAATTTAGATAGGGCAGATAAAAGAAAAACTATAACACTAGTAAATCACGGAAACTAGCAAAGCCACAGAGGAAGAAAAAAAAATAGAAAATGTCCTCAGAATGGCCGAATTTCATGCTCAATCAGTTGGAAAAAAAATTAATAAAAAAAAAAATAAAATAAAATAAAAACAGGGTAATCTGAGCAGCTAGATGTGCTAGGCATTACCAAGAGATTTAAGAAAAACTACAGAAAAAAAGGATTTTATCGCAGAGTACAAATTCCTGGATTCAAGCTTTTCAAGAAGGATCGCCTTGCAAAAAAAAAAAAAAAAAAAAAAAATGTTAAGGCATGATGCTCTGTTTTTAAAATCACTTAAAATAATGAGAGTTAAATTAGAAACCATAAGCAAGGATATAATTGAGTTAGGAAACTGGTTCAAGAAAAAACAAATGCATTTAAACTGTGGATAATGTGAAGTCATGCACATATTTTATAGTAACTCACAAACAGATTACTCACTACTGAGTAATGAATAGAAAGTGTGGACCAGAAAGACGATTTGGGCATTATTATTACCAAAGATTTGATGTTCACGAAACAGAGCATACAAGCTGAAAAGAAAGCACAAAAAATAATAAGCTACACAAAGAGGTAATTTAAATACGGAAACAAAGACAATTGTGACTAACACTGTAACAATCACTAGGAAGGACCCCCATCTGCAATACGGAGTCTAATTCTGGGCTTCAAGTATTCAAAATGATGTACCGTAGATAGACAAGCTAGGGCCACCGGCCTAGCTCCAACATTAACACATTTTGGATATAGACGGAGGATGGAACGTTTGAACTTATTTGATCTGCAAAGTCGACGACTAAGAGACCAGCTAATAGAGGCATTCAAATTTCTTTAAGGAATATCAAAAGTAGATTACATCAACCTATTCACGCTTAACACTAATCAATCCAGAGGTAACGGATACAAACTGGAATTGAAAAGATGCAACACCACTCGAAATGGTAATTACTTTACATTCAAAAGAACAAATACAAGTTACGAGTTAAAGATTAAGTTAGACACGATCATGAAAATTATCTAAACGTTTAAACTAACTCGCTCTACCCAAGAGTAAAAGGGAGTCTCCGAGCCTAGACTAAGATGTCATCCAAAATCTCTCTCTCTCTCTCTCTCTCTCTCTCTCTCTCTCCTCTCTCTCTCTCTCTCTCTCTCTCTCACACACACACACACCACACACACACACACACACACACACACTTGCCTGTAATTTGATTATTGTTGTCTCTATCAACATCTTACCTGTGTTTTAGTTCTCTCTCTCTCTCTCTCCAATCCCCTGAAGAGGTCATGAGTCGGAGAGACTGAACACGCCAAGTCATGTTCCAAAGTTTACATTATGAATGGCGGTCATATATTGGAGACGTATCTTTCCTCATATTTTCTCAATTTCTTCAAATTATTCATATTCAAAAAGGAATTAGGAGATTTAGATTCTATTTTGATAACAATAATCTGTTTCGTAAATTTGAAAATTATGAAAACTTTTATGATGTTAACTCTTCGTCGAAAATAATTCAAGATATTTGATAATAATAATAATAATAATAATAATAATAATAATAATAATAATAATAATAATAATAATAATAATAATAATAATAACCAGATCTAGCTTGAAGATGAGAGTAGATGAACAATACCATCTCGTACGCGTAGTAACCGAACTCTTTTGTAATAATAATAATAATAATAATAATAATAATATAATAATAATAATAATAATAATAATAATAATAATAATAATAATTTCCTTTTCTATCGATTCTCTTTGCTCGAAACATTGAACGACCAAATTGCATCAGTGACGAATAGAAGCGACACAACGAATCAGGCAATTGTGGAAGAAGTCAAAGAAACGTCTCAATGAGAAACTTGAGCGTCACAGGTGGGGATTGTGAACTGCGATAGGCAGCGTTGGCTCCATCTTTTTATGGCACGCCACGCTTAAGAAATTATCTAAATGAAGATGGATTTAGGCGAGATGGATAATGAGCAAAAGAAGATGAGGAGAGAAAAGGGGGGTAGGGTGCGGCGATTGGAGGTGAATAGAAGAAGAGAAGAGGCAGAAGAGGAAGATGAAGGATATCATTTGGAAAAAATAATTTCTTAAAATGATCCTGAGTTATATGGGTAAGAAAAATGTTGACGTTATTCTTTTTTAACCTAAAATTTTGGTCAATTATTTCATGGGAATTAGGCTTATGCATTTATTTATTAATTTTTTTGCTTATTTTTTTCTTTAATCATCTATGCGGGTATTTATTTATTCAACTGTTTATTTATTTATCTATAATTTTACTTATTCATACACACAGACACACCACGTACACATACATATGAAACTCTCCGTTTCTCACTGTATAAAATCAAAAGTCCACATAGAACATCCATATCTGTGTCTAGGTAGGGGCTGGGCTACACACATACAAACACACACATACACATACAAACACACGAACTTCCTTTGACAGGAAAATATTTTCCATGCCAGAGTTTTCCATTCAAAAGAGATATTACTTTCCTGCTATATGTCACCTAGTCTATTAATCCTCGTCGTTTCCCACACGCTGTGACTCATTCAGAGACTCGTCTAATTTAGCCGAACCTTGCTTGGTCTACACATCCTCATATTCACGGAGGCCAGATTACTTTTAAAGCTGGCGTTAGTTTTTGGATAAATTCTAATCCATTAATCACAAGGATGTGCTGTAGAGGTATGTAGAACTGAGCTCGTTATCCGTATTTCGAGAAGTGGGAAAGAAAATTTAGTTAAGAATTATTATTATTATTATTATTATTATTACTATTATTATTATTTTCACTGGTTAAGAACCGCCCTAGGGCGGAGACTGTTAATCCTATTGGGTGGTGGCCTCTGCCTCGCCGGGATGTTTGGTGGGATTACTGGCTCTGGTTCGGTCAGGAGATAATCCCTGTTTTGACCTTCAGCTATATCAGTCCTGTCATAGTTGTTATTGCCTGGACTATTGTTGATAGTGGACCTTATACATGTTGGCAATAAGGTCCCTTCTTGCGTGGTGTTGAGGTTAGGTCTTTGTTGTTGAATAAAAAGAGCTTCCATTATCCGGAGACGTCTACTGTCAGGGGCATGGCCGATGATTGTTACATTTTTCACTATATGCTCCCTTGTTGTCTTGAAATTATGTTTTTGGAGGCAATGCATTTTTATTGCACCCTGTTGCACGTGGCAAGATAATCTCTTAGAAAGACGCATCGTCGTCATCCCGATGTAGGTGCCAGGACATTCCTGGACGGGGGCATTTATATCGGTACACTACGTTCGTCTTTTTCAAGTCATCTTGCATGGCAGGGGCAGGGTTGTTTTTCATTATCAAGTCTCGTGTTTTTGCTGATTGGTAATAAATTATGAGGTTGATTTCAGTATCCTCTGCCGTGGCAAAAACGTTGTTTTTTATTATATTTTTCATAATCTTTTCTTCTTCGTTGTAGTTTACGCTCATAATGCCTTTATAGTAAAGATTTATTTTTGCTGGCGTGTTGGTATCATTAGGGCCTTCATTCTGGTACCATTTCTCGATTTCTTTTTTAATTTGCCGATTAATGTCCTTATTCGTGAAGCCATTCTTCACCAGAATTTTAGTAACTCTGTCAAGTTCCTCGTGGGTGCCTCTCCACGAAGAACAGTGAGAAATGGCTCTCCGAATAAAAGCTTAATGGTGGCAGTTTTATACCGACTAGGGCACTCGCTGTCACCATTCAGACATAGGCCGAGATTCGTGGTTTTACGTACACCGAGGTACTAAAACTATCATTGCTTGTTTCTACAAGGACATCAAGGAAGGGGAGACGTCCTTGGAGGCTGTGCTCTAGGGTGAACCTGAGCGAGCTGCATTCCTCGAAAATTCGGCGAAGTTCTTCTATGCTCTCCTGATTGGCCGTTTTTATGAAAGTATCGTCAATGTAGCGTACATAGAGGTCTGGTTTACTGATTTTTCGAAAAACTCTCTCCTCGACTACTCCCATATAGAAATTAGCAAAGAGGACGCCTAAAGGGGACCCCATAGCGACTCCATCTTTCTGAATAAATATATGGCCCTTATGGGTAGTGAAAGGGGCTTTCTTGGTGCATATTTCTAATAGTGCACGGAGAGAAGCCTCGGGGATGTTGAGGGTGGGTGTCGTTGTATCCCTATAAACTCTGTCCATTATGAATTTTATTGTTTCATTCACGGGAACGTTAGTAAATAGGGACTCGACATCCATGGAGGCAATAACTCCGTCACTTGTGGAATTTCTCAGTTTTTCTAGGAATTCTGCTGATGATGTCACACAATATTTATTGGGGATATAGGGTGTGAGTAAGGTGTTCAGTCTCTTAGCAAGCTGGTATGTAGGGGCAGGGCACTGGCTGATAATAGGCCTGAGGGGGTTCCCTTGCTTGTGCGTTTTTACATTCCGTATAAGTAGCCGAGCCCAAAATCACCTGAAATAGGTGGCAAATGGACGCGTTGGTGGCAGCATTAATGGTTTGTATAATGCTGTTTGCTTCCCTCTTGATATCCTCAGTGGGGTTTGCGGGACAATCGTTCAAATTTTGAGGTATCAGCCAAAATTTGATCTAGTTTCTCATGGTACTCCTCTGTATTTATGAGAACGAAGGCGGCAGTTTTATCTGCACGGCGTACAGTGATGCCTTGCAATCTAAGAGCCTTGGCAGCATCTCTCATCTCCTTCGTGACAATCCCACTCCGGTATTGGCCACGGTCAGTGAGGGCTTCTGCCAAGAGTAGGGGTTGGAGGGCATCAGTCGTCCGTAGGGCACCTCTACGTTCATTTTCTTGTATGGTGTCAAGGAGGAGCTCGATTTCCAATCTCTTGTCAGTCGGTCTTGGTTTGGTCATGGTAGTGGCAATTAAGGCCTAAACATAATATTTCTTCTTGAGCAGGCGTGGGAACGTAATTGGTGAGATTTACATACTCTTGCCTCTTTTCTGGGATCCTAAGTTTGCCTCCATTGATATTAATGAGTTTTCTTATTACAGTTTTGGTCCGATTTCGTTGGTCTTTCTATTTTAGTTTATTAAGGAGGTAAGAGATATTTTCTGGGTAGGTAAGGTGATTCCTTTGTTGATCATTGTCATCAGGTTGCCTTTCATCACTTTCTTCAATAATACTGTGGTCTAGATTGTCTTGTTCCTCTCTCACAATGTATTCCGGGACCTCTCCAGAAGGGCGTGCTTGATCAATGGCGATGTTCTGGATTTCAGCCCATTCACTCTGCAGACGAGCAAGGCGTGCATATAGATCTTTCTTTTCATGCAGTTTAGTATCCAATTGCCGGCGAAGGAGAGATCTCCTGAAAGCACTATTATTATTATTATTATTATTATTATTATTATTATTATTTATAATAGTAGTCAGTTTTATTATTATTATTATTATTATTATTATTATTATTATTATTATCATTATTATTATTATTATTATTATTATTATTATTATTATTATTATTATTATTATTATTATTATTAGTAGTAGTAGTAGTAGTAGTAGTAGTAGTAGTAGTAGTAGCAGTTGTTTTAGTAGTTGTTGTTGCTGTTATTATTTTTGCTGTTGTTTACGTTATTGATAAATTGACCAATGAATATGGGTAGAAATTGTTTTGGTTGTATTTACCCTTGTAAAATGGTGACTCAGATATTCTAACCATCACTGTTTTCAAGTATGAAAATTTTCATTTCCCATATTGATATTGGTTACTACGTCTGATTGTTGTCTGTCTCAAGTAAATAAGATAAACAGTTTTGCTAAATTTTCTGCTGTTCATATAATAATATTTTTTTATCTTGATTTCTGCTTGGTCGTTGCGTTATGTTTTTACCTATGTGATTCTAATTAGCGACTTTCATACGTATCAAAGATTAGGTCGGTTTAAGATAACAAACCTGATAAATGATAAAAAAATACATTTTATAAGCAATGAATCCAGTTCTAGTTCTGTGTCTAATGTAAATTTTTTTTTTATACAAAACACCAAATCCAAATGCAGCTGTTTCTCGTCAACTGCAGGAAAAAGACCTCAGACATTATCTTTATTCTTATCAAGGATTTGGCAAGAGTTCATCACTACGGTGGCCAGTGTGGATTGGTGATGGTGAGAGATTTTTTGTCTGATCACTCAGGGCAAACCAACCAAGTATGGGAGTCCCCGATTAGTTCAGGTTTGCTTAGAAAGGGATTCATCATTAGTATTACATTGAATAAAATGAATTCAACAACCCTTTGAAATGGAAAACATACCGAAATTCTAAAAGGTGTTTCGTACAAGAAAAGAAGAATTTGATAATTTTATGACTGCTCTTTAGATCGGCCCCGTGTGATAACATGGTCTAATTGTTGATGAATTTCTATGTCAAGGAATCACTTATGGGTTTAACGAACTTCCAAAGTAAATCAGTGTTCTTTTGCTGTTAAAAATGTAGTTTTGATCACCTGAAATACTATCAGTAACACACACGAATATGAAAATGACAAGCTACTGTAAGTTATAATAATAATAAAAAAATAATAACTTACATATTTTAATAATATCAGTGTGAAATGTATCCGAAAGAGTTTTATTTTCAGTTTGATTGGATGTCTTACCTTTGAAATCTTCAATGCAGAAGGTATGAACTTATTATTAAGATGTATATATATATATATATATATATATATATATATATATATATATATATATATATATATATATATATATATATATATATATATATATATATATATATATATGTGTGTGAAAGTTTTTTTTCATATTTCAAATAAGCCTTATATATTAATATATTAAAGTCTGGATTCTCTAAGCGACCTGGAGAACAGAGCCCCAGGCGAAATCACTCAAAGACTATAGTATCGGACTTCCGGGTCTCGAACCCTGGTCCAAGATACTTGTATGACATTGATCATATTACTTAGCCACGAAGCTAAGTGGTATGTTCAATGTCGTACGAGTATCCAGGACCAGGGTTCGAAACCCGGCGTGTCAGATACTGAACAACACAGACGTTCTATAGAAGCTACCTCTCTTTAAGTTTTGTTTTTCACATTATAAGATACACTCCAATATGCAAAGTATATGTTTCTTGGTTTGTGTTTACTTGTGTTTTATGAAGTGCATCTTGAATTGATACAAGAGTACAGTGAGCAGGTGCAGGATTATGAAATATTTCTCCAATACTAGTTGGTATTGTTACTCCCGTATTTTGATGCTTGTAACAGCTATTCTCTCAAACCTCTACCTCTCTCCATACTACGTGCAGGGTATTGTTGCAATTACCTGTTAAGTGAAACAATAACAGTTTAAGGTATTGTATTTTTTTGAGGGAGTGGGGTGGGGTGGGGGAAGGGGGGAGCTCGAGGCTTGCTAACTAAATTTTCTTTTTTTTCTTTTATCATTTTTGAAAAAAAAAAAAAAAAAAAAACCATATTCATTGTAAATTCTTCATGTTCGCTTGAATTATAGCAAATTTATCCGTACTTCTACTCATCGCATATTCATCCCTCTTGTGTCACTTTCCCGTCAATTTTATAAATGCATGGAATGATTCCTCACTAAAACAGAGCTTCTGTTTTCACACTCTTAAAAGACAGCTTCTTCCCAGAGCTTTCAAAAATGGTCGGCCAAATACTGCTATGTTATGCAGTTTTCTTATTTATTTTATTATATGGGTGAGAAATTCGTTAATATAAAAAGCATCTCGGGAACAGAAATTTCTCACTTTTGTTGCTGGATTATTTATTGAGTGCCCGTAAGTAATCTTGTGCCATTGGTATCTAATAATGACTCTCTCTCTCTCTCTC
>NC_090753.1:40173756-40179006 GCF_036898095.1 Palaemon carinicauda | reverse complement strand
CGGTGAACCTAAGGACCTCATCAGCAGCTGTATATACATGCAGGCAGACCAAGGATATAGTCGGGCAAGACAGTTGCTACAACAAGAGTATGGTGATCCTTATAAAGTATCCCTGGCATACTTGAAACAACTAAACGAGTGGAAGCCGATAAAACCAGACGAAGGGAAATGTCTGAAAAGATATTCGCATTACTTGCTAAAATGCTTCAGCGCCATGCAAACACTTACTCACCTGGCTGTTCTTGATCATGCACCGAACCTGCAGGTGGTAGTCCAGAAATTGCCAAGTTATCTCCAGAATAAATGGCGCGAAAAAGCCACAAACCGCAGACTCCTCGAGAACAGGTCTTCGTGCTTTGGTGACATTGTCCAGTTTGTTATTAACGCAGCAGAGTGTGTCAATGACCCAGTGTTCGGGAAAGAAGCAATGCATAGAGAACTGAATTCTAGTAAACCATCAAAAGGGAAACCAACAGAATCTGCATTTGCTATGCAAGTTAATCATGAGAGCCAAAGTAGAACTCGTGGTTTTAGGTCGCCCTCCTGTTTTTACTGCAGCAAAAATCACGATCTGGATAACTGTGCAGATTTCAGGCAGAAATCTCTCGAAGAGAAAGAAAGTTTATTATAGAGCAGCGTAGATGCTTCAGTTGCTATGGTCTGAATCATACATCGAAGGGGTGCATGAACAAGCGAAAATGTCACAAATGTGGCAAAGGTCATCCTACGGCCATGCATATAGATGGCTTCAAACTACCTTGGAGGTCGGACTACTCTGACAGATCTTCATATTCTCAAAACCGTACAGAGGAATCCAGCCAAAACCCTCCAGATACCGCTACCAGCAACGTTATTTCTCATGACTCCTCCATGGTTCTTCAAGCAATAATACCTGTTCGTTTAAAGCAGAGGGGAACCAACCGAGAAGTTCTCACCTACGCCCTCTATGACCCAGGAAGCACAGGGTGCTTCCTATCAGAAGAACTGAAAGATGACTTGCAAGCTTCCGGTGTTCAAACAAATCTGCGTCTGAAAACTATGCATGGGGAAAGCATAATCAAAAGCTACTTTGTCCAGGATCTCGTCGTCAGTGATATAAACGGCCAGAACGGTATACTGCTTCCAAAAACGTATTCCAGACAAGAAATTCCAGTGAGCCATGATCAAATACCCCGTCCAGAACTGTTACGACGCTGGCCATATCTTCACGACGTGGCAAAATCAATTCCTGAAATAATGCCAGAAATAGACATCGGTCTACTGATTGGCAGTAATTGCCCACTAGCAATGGAGCCTCTGAAAATCATATCAACAGACGGCAAAGGCCCATTCGCTCTGCAGTATCGTCACGGATGGACAGTCAGCTCCCCGGTAGAGGACAACAGTGTAACGTCTACACATCGAGTAAACAGTAATCGCATTGTGACCGAGGACATTGAGCAGGCTACTGAAATTATCTCCCCAAACCGAATACTGAATATTCTGGAAAGTGACTTTATTGATAGCCGGGTAGCAAGGTATCCTGGAGAGAAAGGATTGTCGCCAGAGGACACTACATTCCTGAAGAAGGCTGGAAGCAATGTCGTGTTTAAAGACGGTCACTTTGAGATCCCTCTCCCTTTCAGGAATCAGAACTTAATGGTGCCAAATAATAAGATCCTTGCAATCAAACGAGCACTCTATCAAAAGAAGAAAATGCAAAATGATCCCAAGTACCACTCCGACTACGTCAACTTCATTGACAAAATACTCAGAATGACTATGCTGAACGTATCCCAGACTCCCTGCTCACAGCCAAATCTGGACATGTGTGGTACCTGCCCCATCATGGAGTGTACAATCAAAGAAAACCAGATAAAATTAGAGTGGTGTTTGACTGTAGTGCAAAATTCAATGGAATATCCTTAAACGATCAGTTGCTGCAAGGGCCTGATCTCACCAATTCTCTGATAGGTGTTCTAACCAGATTCAGAGAACACCAGGTAGCCTTCACTTGTGACGTGGAGTCTATGTTCTACCAAGTGAAAGTACCCAAACACCATACAACCATCTCAGATTCCTCTGGTGGCCAAACGGTGACATATCAAAAGAACTCGAAGAGTACTGGATGAAGGTACACCTGTTCGGCGCAGTGAGCTCACCAAGTATCGCCAACTACGCACTTAGACGTGTCGCAGATGAAGGAAGCAACTTAAGTTCAGAAGTCGCCCATACAATTAAGCGGAACTTTTACGTCGATGACTGTCTAAAGTCTGTACCCAGTGCCACCGAAGCTAGTTCTCTGATTGCTGAACTGACTGTCGCCTGCGGGGCTGTGGATTCAGACTGTGTAAATTTACTAGTAATGACGTCTCTGTCCTAAACACCATCCCAGCTGACGATCGATCAAAAGAGTTAAAGACAAGAGACATCAATTATGACCCTCTGCCTACCGAGCACGCCCTCGGAATACTTTGGGTCGTCGAAACGGACACATTTGGCTTCTCAGTGTTGTTGCCAGACAAACCACTGACAAGAAGAGGCATACTCTCCATAGTATCATCCATCTATGACCCCCTTGGTTTCGCTGCTCCATTTGTGCTGCTGGCAAAGCAAATACTGCAAGACCTCTGCAAAGAAACCAATCTCGCCTGGGATGACGAAGTGCCTGATGATCACCAGCGACGTTTCAAACAATGGATTAGTGAAGTCCTGAACCTTCAGAAGATAACAATCCCGAGATGTCTGAAGTTACCACAGCAAGCAAAAGATACGACTTTTCAGATGCACGTTTTCTCAGATGCCAGTACATCTGGGTATGGCGCTGTTGCATACCTAACCTCAAACGAGGGTGGATGTTCGAAAACTTCATTTCTCATCGGAAAAGCAAGGGTTGTTCCATTGAAAGCAACATCTATCCCACGGCTTGAACTCACAGCGGCTGCTGTAGCTGTAAATTTAGGACAGAAAATGACCCTCGAGCTTGATCTCCATCTCAACGAAATCTGCTATTACACAGATTCAACGACAGTCCTTTATTACATCAGAGCTGAGAGAAAGCGTTTTCCAGTGTTTGTGGCCAACAGAGTCCGTCAAATAAGAGACTTCAGCAACGCTAACCAGTGGAAGTACGTTAGCACTGATTTGAACCCAGCAGACGTTGCATCACGTGGAGTAAGTTCTGTGATATCGTCAGACATGACTCGTTGGCTGGAAGGTCCGGATTTCTTGAATATGCCGGCTTCAGAATGCCCTGCAAAGATGCACCCCAGCAGCGAACCGCAGGTTACAGAAGAAGACTTAATGTCTTTAGTTACTACAACTACATCTGAAGAAGGATCACCATTTATGACTTTAATCACATATTTCTCCAGGTGGGAGAGACTGAAGAAAGCATTAGCAGTATTCATAGCATTTTTGGCTTTCTTACAAAACAAAGAACAATCTATAAATTTAAGGACCACACAGATCATGCAAAAGGCTGAAAAGGCAATCGTTTGCTTCATACAAAAGATCACCTTTGCAAACAAGGTCGAGAAACTCAAGAAAACAACCACGAAAGAAGACAAGAGAGAACACTCGCTACCAAAAACAAGTACGATATTCCGTCTCGACCCAGTGCTCATCGACGGAACTCTGCGAGTGGGAGGACGCCTCTCGAAAGCAGCAATGGACTCCGATGTGAAACATCCTATGCTACTGCCACAACATTCGCACGTCACCACTCTAATCGTACGAGATGCTCATGAGAAACTTGGCCATGCGGGTAGAAATCACACCATTGCAGCAATTAGAGAACGCTTTTGGATTGTTTCAATCAGCTCTGCTGTCCGACGTCAACTCCACAAATGCATAACGTGCAGAAAAATGAGAAAGCCATGCCAAGAGCAAAAAATGTCCGACTTACCTCAAGATCGTCTCGAGCCAGCTCCACCATTTACATTCACAGGCGTAGACTTTTTCGGGCCGTTCATTATAAAAGAGGGCCGCAAGGAGCTCAAACGTTACGGCGTCATATTCACCTGTCTTGTCAGTCGCTCCATTCATCTGGAAGCTGCTAACAGTCTCGAAACGGATTCCTTTATTCACTGCCTGCAACGCTTCATAGCCCGTAGAGGTACGGTACAAGAAATCTGATGCGACAACGGGACCAACTTCATCGGAACCCGGAATGAGCTGAACATGGCTTGGTCAGATCTGAACCAAAACAAAATCCAAAACAAACTACTGTACATGAATATCGACTGGAAACTCAACCCACCTATGGCATCGCACATGGGCGGCGTATGGGAGCGCCAGATCCTTACCATTCGGAAAGTTCTATCTGCGCTATTCTTCGACCATGGGACTCGCCTCGAGGACGAATCATTCCGCACACTACTCTGCGAGTAGAATATATTGTGAACTCAAGACCGATCACGACCTGTTCTGATGATCCTGACGACATGGAACCACTAAGTCCGAGTCAAATCCTCCATATGAAGTCACCCAAGAGATTAATACCAGGACCTTCGCAACCAGAATATGTGTACTCCAAAAAAAGGGTGGCGTAGAGTACAATATTTGTCGGACTTGTTCTGGACCAGATGGAAAAGGGAGTACATAGTCAGCCTGCAGCAACGCCCCAAATGGAACAAACAACAACGAAATACACGGGAAGGTGACATCGTGCTCCTGAAAGACGAGAACACGCCAAGACTTCATTGGCCACTAGCACGTGTAACAGAGGTATTGCCAGACTCCAGAGGCGTTGTGAGAAGCGTCAAACTTCGAACCCAATCTTCCGAATTGCACAGACCAGTGAGCAAGCTCGTACTCTTGCTTCCAAAAGAAGATCAAGTGTTATAGATATTATCCAGAGACACTATATGACATTGATATATTTTCTAGTTCATATCTGTTTGTCAAACTCATTTTTATTTTGTTGTGTTTATCGTTTTAATGTTCGTTCCTTAAGCTTGTTTTATTCATGTGCTATTCACGTATTGTAGTATGAAATGAAATATTAGTTGTGCATCTTATATTTTTTTGTAAATCATACGATTTAGAGGTCGAGTATGTTGATGCCCAACGATTAACTGTAAATAATGTTTGTTGTCTATTTATCGCGATGGTTAATGTTAAGGTTTGCTGTATGGTAGTTTGCTGGTTCGAGTCTATGCTCGGCCATATGAATTGTTTACTTGGTGTTGGGTTGTTTTAGCTAATTTACGCATAGTTCTCGGTCACGTGAACTTTATGGTAATCCACAGTGTCTTCCTGTAAACGGAT
>NC_090753.1:40166256-40171256 GCF_036898095.1 Palaemon carinicauda | reverse complement strand
TTATAACTTACAGTAGCTCGTATTTTTTTTCATATACGTGTGTGTTACTGATAGTTTTCCAGGTGATCAAAACTACATTTTTACAGCAAAATAACATTGATTTACTTTGGAAGTTCGTTAAACCCATACGTGATTCCTTGACATCGAAATTCATGAACAATTAGACCATGTTATCACACGGGGCGATCTAAACAGCAGTCATAAAATTATCAAATTGTTCTTCCCTTGTACGAAACATCTTTTAGAATTTTGGTATGTTTTCAATTTCAAAGGGTTGTTGAATTCATTTCATTTTATTCAATGTATCTAATTCTATTTGGGGATACCTCAACTTGGTGAAAGAGTTTCCGTGTTACCATGAAAAGCAAACCTGAATTAATCGGGGACTCCCATACTTGGTTGGTTTGCCCTGAGTGATCAGACAAAAAATCTCTCACCATCACCAATTCACACTGGCCACCGTAGTGATGAACTCTTGCCAAATCCTAGATAAGAATAAAGACATGTCTGAGGTCTTTTTCCTGCAGTTGACGAGAAACAGCTGCATTTGGATTTGGTGTTTTGTATAAGAAAAATAATTTACATTAGACACAGAACTAAAACAGGATTTATTGGTTATAAAATGTATTTTTTGATAATTTATCAGGTTTGTTATCTTAAACCGACCTAATCTTTGATACGTATGAAAGTCGCTAATAAGAATCACATAGGTAAAAACATAACGCAACGACCAAGCAGAAATCAAGGCAAAAAAATTTATTATATCAACAGCAGAAAATTTTGCAAAACTATTTATCTTATTTACTTAAGACAGACAACAATCAGACGTACTAACCAATATCAATATGGGAAATGAAAATTTCTATACTTGAAAATAGTGATGGTTAGAATATCCCAGTCACCATTTTACAAAACTATCTCTACCCATATTCATGGGTCAATTTATCAATAACGTAAACAACAACAAAAATAATAACAACAACTACTACTACTACTAGTACTACTTTACTATAAAAATTAATAACAACAACAACAACTACTAGTTCTACTACTACTACAAACAAATAATAACAATGACACAAACAACTACTATAACAACTGCTACTACTACTACTACTACTACTACTACTACTTACTACTACTACTAATAATAATAATAATAATAATAATAATAATAATAATGATAACAATAAAACAACAGACACTACTATTATAAATAATAATAATAATAATAATAATAATAATAATAATAATAATTCTTAACTAAATTTTCTTTCCCACTTCTCTAAATACGGATAACGAGCTCAGTTCTATATACCTCTACAGCACATTCTTGTGATTTATGGATTAGAGTTTATCCAAAAACTAACGCCAGCTTTAAAAGTAATCTGACCTCTGTGAATATGGGGATGTTTAGACCAATCAAGGTAAGGCTAAATTAGACGAGTCTCTGAATGAGTCACAGCGTGTGGGAAACGACGAGGATTAATAGACTAGGTGACAATACAGCAGGAAAGTAATATCTCTTTTTGAATGGAAAACTCTGGCATGGAAAATATTTTTCTGTCAAAGGAAGTTCGTGTATGTGTGTTTGTATGTGTATGTGTGTGTTTGTATGTGTGTGCCCCAAGCCCCTACCTAGACACAGATATGGATGTTCTATGTGGACTTTTGATTTTATACAGTGAGAAACGGAGAGTTTCAAATGTATGTGTACGTGTGTGTGTCTGTGTGTATGAATAAGTAAAATTATAGATAAATAAATAAACAGTTAAATAAATAAATACCCGCATAGATGAATAAAGAAAAAAAATAAGCAAAAAAATGAATAAATAAATACATAAGCCTAATTCCCATGAAATAATTGATCTAAATTTTAGGTTAAAAAAGAGTAACGTCAACATATTCTTACCATATAACTCAGGATTATTTTAAGAAATTATTTTTTCCAAATCATATCCTTCATCTACCTCTTCTGCCTCTTATCTTCTATTCACCTCCAATCACCGCACCCCACCCCCGTTTTTCTCTCCTCTTCTTCTTTTGCCCATCATCCAGCTCCCACAGAATCCATCTTCATTTAGATAATTTCTTAATTAAGCGTGGCGTGCCATAAAAAGATGGAGACAACGCTGTCTATCACAGTTAACAATCCCTACCTGTGACGTTCAATTTTCTCATTTGAGACGTTTCTTTGACTTCTTCCACAATTGCCTGATTCGTTGTGTCGCTTCTCATCGTCACTGATGCAATTTGGTCGTTCAATGTTTCGAGCAAAGAGAATCGATAGAAAGGAAATTATTATTACTATTATTATTATTATTATTATTATTATTATTATTATTATTATTATTATTATTATTATTATTATTACAAAAGAGTTCGGGGTGCTACGCGTTGCGAGATGGTATTGTTCATCTACTCTCATCTTCAAGCTAGAACTGGTTATTATTATTATTATTATTATTATTATTATTATTATTATTATTATTATTATTATTATTATTAAATATCTTAAATTATTTTCGAAGAAGAGTTAACATTATTAAAGTTTTAATAATTTTCAAATTTACGAAACCAAATATTGTTATCAAAATAGAATCAAAATCTCCTAATTCCTTTTTGAATATGAATAATTTGAAGAAATTAAGAAAATATGAGGAAAGACACGTCTCCAATATAATATGACCGCCATTCATAAGGTAAACTTTGGAACATGACTTGGCGTGTTCAGTCTCTCCGACTCATGACCTCTTCAGGGGATTGGAGAGAGAGAGAGAGAGAGAGAGAGAGAGAGAGAGAGAGAACTAATACACAGGTAAAACTTTGATAGAGGACAACAATAATCAAACTACAGGAAAGAGAGAGAGAGAGAGAGAGAGAGAGAGAGAGAGAGAGAGATTTTGGATGACATCTTAGCCTAGGCTGGGAGACTCCATTTACTCTTGGGTAGAGCGATTTAGTTTAAACGTTTAGAGAGTTTTCATGATCGTGTCTAACTTAATCTTTAACTCGTAACTTCTATTTGTTCTTTTGAATGTAAAGTAATTACCATTTTGAGTGGTGTTGCATCTTTTCAATTCCAGTTTGTATCCGTTACCTCTGAATTGATTAGTGTTAAGCGTGAATAGTTTGATGTAATCTATTTTTGATATTCCTTAAAGAGTTTTGAATGCCTCTATTAGCTGGTCTCTTAGTCGTCGAGTTTGCAGATGAAATAAGTTCAAACGTTCCATCCTCCGTCTATATCCAAATTGTGTTAGTGTTGGAGCTAGGCCGGTGGCCCTAGCTTGTCTATCTACGGTATATAATTTTGAATACTTGAAGCCCAGAATTAGACTCCGTATTGCAGATGGGGTCTTCCTAGTGATTGTTACAGTGTTAGTCACAATTCTCTTTGTTTCCGTATCTAAATTACCTCTTTATGTAGCCTATTAGTTTTTGTGCTTTCTTTTCAGCTTTTATGCTCTGTTTCGTGAACATCAAATCTTTGGTAATAATAATGCCCAAATCGTCTTTCTGGTCCACACTTTCTATTTCATTACCCAGTAGTGAGTAATCTGTTTGTGGGTTACTATAAAATATGTGCATGCCTTCACATTATCCACAGTTTAAATGCAGTTGTTTTTTCTTGAACCAGTTTCCTAACTCAATTATATCCTTGCTTTTGGTTTCTAATTTAACTGTCATTGTTTTAAGTGATTTTAAAAACAGAGCATCATACCTTTCCTTTTCTTTTTTTTTTTTTTTTTTGCCAAGGCTTGAAATGCTTGAATCCAGGAATTTTGTATTCTCCGATGAAATCCTTTTTCTTTCTCTTGAGTTTTCTAAAATCTCTTGGTAATGCCTAGCACATCTAGTTTCTCAGATTGCCTTTTTTTTTTTTTTTTTTTTTTTTTTTGGTCCAACTGACTGAGCATGAAATTCTGCCATTCTGAGAACATTTTCTGTTTTTTTTCTTCCTTTGTGGCTTTGCTAGTTTCCGTGATTTACTAGTGTTATAGTTTTACTTTTATCTGCCCTATCTAAATTTCGTGTCAAATTCCCTCTATCTATTGCTGGAGAATTTTCTAAGCGTCCAAGTTTTTCCTATGTCTACTGTGTTCTTTGAGTAGTTAGAGAGAGAGAGAGAGAGAGAGAGAGAGAGAGAGAGAGAGAGAGAGAGAGACAGAGAGAGAGAGAGAGAGTGAGTTACAAGGATTTTAGATGTCTAAAAGACCTTTTAGTCCATCTTGGGAGACTACATTTGCTCGTGGGAAGAGCAATTCACTTTTAGAGAGTTTATATGATCTCGTCTAACTTATTCTTGAAATCGTTTACCATGGTACTGTTTACTACATCCGCTGGAAGTCTGTTCCATATATTACTATTTTGTATTTAAATAAAATACCTCATTGAGTGGTGTTGTTTTTCAAATTACAGTGTATATCCGTTACCTCTGGGCTTATTTGTGCTCAACATGAATAGTTTTTTGTAATCTACATTTGCTATTCCTTAAAGAATTTTTAATATCTCTACTAACTGTCCCCTTATTCGTCGAGTTCGTAGATCCAATAAGTTTGAATGTTCCATTCCCTGTCTATATCCACATTGCCTTAGTGTTGAAGCTACTTTGGTGGCCCTTGCTTGTGCTGCTTCAGTCTATCTATTTCCTTCTCAATATTTGGGGCATAGAATTGGACTCCGTACTCTAGATAGGGTAGTACAGTTTCTTTGTTTCTGTATTCGAATGGTCGCTATATGTAACGTTTTAGTTTTTGTGCTTTCTTTTCAGCTTGTATGCACTGTTTGGTGAACTTCAAATCCTTGCTGAAAATAATGCCAAGATCTTCCTCCCGGTCCACATTTTCTATTTGATTACCTAATGGTGACTAAATTGGTTGTGGGTTACTATATCTTATATGCAGGACTTTGCATTTCCCACAATTGAAGGGAATTTGTTATTTTCTTACCAATTGTTCTAACTTCATTAGATCCTCTCTTAAGGCTTCTACGTCTTC
>NC_090753.1:40151256-40161256 GCF_036898095.1 Palaemon carinicauda | reverse complement strand
GGCTTGAAACATTCCGCCTTTCAATCAATAGTTGAAACTGGGGCGGTTGATAATAATAAAAATAATAATAATAATAATAATAATAATAATAATAATAATAATAATAATAATAATTCGTGTTTTGAAAACCTAAATCGAAAAATCCAACGTGAAAAAAAAAGATTAAAATTGAAAACAGGAATCTCCAAACAAAACTTAAATACTTTAAATGCCTAAAACCATAAAATCAGAAAGGTATAATTCTGCAGACAGACAAGTACAAAACAAAGAGATTTATCGTGAAAGTCAGTGTATTTGTAAGAGAAAGAATTCTTTCAAGAAATTCATATGTCTATTTTCTCTCGGAACCTCTATTGGAAACCTTTCTTAGATATTCATTATTGGCGAATGCAGAGTTCTTTCTTGCCGGTTATGAGGAAAGAGCAGGAAATCTAATAATACGGGATAAGTTTCTTTTTAGGGGTTTAGTAGGAGGTTAAGAGAGGTGGTTAAGGAAGGGAGGGGGGTTAATATATATATATATATATATATATATATATATATATATATATATATAATATATATATATATATATATATATATATATATATAACACACACACACACACACACACGCATATATATATAATATATATATATATATATATATATATATATATATATATATATATATACATATATATATAAATAATATTTCTAGTGATTTATCTTTTTATGTAAATTACTTCAAAGTGTTGTAATTTTATAAAACGTTTATTTTTTGTAAAACATATATTAATTCTGATCGCCAGTGTATGTTACAATACTCTCTCGTATCCCTGTTAAGAATTAGAGTTAGAGATTATTTTGAATAGTTTTTTAATAATAATTTTTCAGTGTTGTTTTGAGTGTACTTAAGAGAGCTTTGGATATTCAGTGTTTTTATATATTGCCGTCTTGGAGTTATATAATTTGCTCAGAATTCGGTTAATATTCAAGATAACAGATTCATGTAAAAACAAACAGGTGAGTTTGGAACTCTAGAGGTTGTGTAGCCAGATGCAATATATATATATATATATATATATATATATATATATATATATATATATATATATATATATATCTGGAAATCAATTTTCCTAATATTACATATGAAAACTAGTCTATATATAAGTTTAGTGAGATCGGTGTTACTATATGGACATGCATCTTGATATGAAAATGTGATAATCTCAAGAAGATATAGTATATTAGAATACGAAGCACTCAGACAGTTTTAAGTAGTTAAATTGCAGGGCAGGTTTAGAATTGAAACTATATGATATATTTTTAAAATGTCATATGTGGATGAGATCATGATGAGTGGTAGATGGAGATGGTTGAGGCATGCTCTTTGCACTCCCCAATAGAGATTATTTCACCAAACGTTCAGCTGGGCTCCAGGAGAGACTATAAGAGTTGGAAGACCCAGACCTACATAGCTTAGGACTATGAAGTGGGAAATAGCAGATGAAGAATGGAGAAGTATTGAATTGGAAACTTAAGATAGAGACGACTAGCAAAATCTAACCGAGGCCTTTTGTGTAAATAGGTGATGAAGGAGATAATGATGATGATGACGTATGTATGTATATATATACATATATATATATATATATATATATATATATATATATATACATATATATATATATATATATATATATATATATATATATAGATAGATATAGATATAGATATATATCTATATATATATATATATCTATATATATATATATCTGTATCGCTCTGCGAATAAAATATGTGATTTTCGCCCTTAGTTGCTTCAGAGATAAATTTGAGCCTGGTGTTTCTCCCCTAAACAGCTGTCCTCCCCTAAAGTCTGAAGTTCTACGAAGATAGACGTTTAGGCACTCCACTGGACATAGAGATGCATCTTCCTTCAGAGGGCAGATTCTCCAGGGACCACACCTATTGGTGGGTAGCTCGTTCTTGGCAATAAACGTTGGGTCAGGAAAAAAGTTCAGTTCTCCCCCATCTAAGAACTTGAACATGACCTTCCTCTCTCGAGAGGGCTACCATTTCACTAACTCTAGCCCCCGAAGCGAGTGCAAACAGAAATATAACTTTTTGGGTCAAATCCTTTAAAGCACACTCCTCATTATTCATCATTGAAGCAAAATGAAGAACCTTATCCAGAGACCATGAAATGGGTCTCGGAGGTGCTGATGGTCTGAGCCTAGCACAGGCCTTCGGAATTTTGTTAAAAATGTCATTAGAGAGGTCGACCTTGAAGCCATATAGAATAGGTCTTGTCTAGCCAGACTTACACGTTGATATTGTGTTGGCTGCTAAACCTTGACCATGGAGGTGGATGAAGAATGATAAACAGAAGTCTGTCGAGATCTTTTGTGGATTCTTCGCCTTGACAAAGGACATCCACTCCCTCCATGATGACTCATTGTCTTCTGGTAGATTTGGACTTATATTCCTCTAAAAATCTATACTGTCTCTTCATATCCCGAATGTTTTTCTCACCGCTAGGGAGAGAAATCATGAGCTGCAGGTTCCGGGTTTTCTGTGATGAAGAGAAGACAGTCGACTTCTGAACTCGCTGAGTCAAAACTGGATCCGGTAGCGGCAGAAACTTCAGCTGTAGTTCTAATGCCAGAGGGAACCAAACGCTGTTCGGCCACTTTTGAGCCACTATTGCCGCTTTCCCCTTGAAAGATCTTAAATTGTCGAGGACCCTCAGTAGAAGGTTGTGCGAAGGGAACAGGTAAATCTTAGACCATCTGTTCCAATCGAGGGACATAGCGTCCACTGCTTCCGCTAAAGGATCCTCGTACGGGGACACGTAATGATATAACTTTTTGTTGTCCTTTGTCGCGAAGAGGCCTATCTGCAGTTCCGTGACTTGACTCGAGATGAATGAGAATGATCCCGCATCCAGGGACCATTCTGACTCTATCGGCGTTAGCCTGGATAGAGCGTCCGCCGTCACGTTGCGGACCCTTTGAAGGTGAACTGCTGACAAGTACCATCTCTTCTTTTCCGCTAGCCGGAAGATGGCCAACATCACTTGGTTGATTTGAGGTGACCTCGACCCTTGTCGATTCAGGCATCTCACTATCACCTCGCTGTCTAGTACCAATCTTATGGGGATCGAATGGCGAGGAGAAACTTTCTTCAATGTAAGATGTACTGCCATGGCTTCCAGAAAGTTTATATGAAACTTCTTGAATAATTTGGACCAAGTTCCTTGGACTTTCTTCCGGTGAGAATGACCTCCCCATCCTTCCTTCGAAGTGTCTGTATGAATAGTCATTGAGGGGGGAGGTGGCTGAAGAAGTACTGATTTCTTCAGTTGCTTGGCTTTGGACCACGGCTTGAGAAGCGTTCATAGACAAGTCGGTATTGGTCTTGTCAGATCTCTTCGCGTGTTTGATGCATATTTTCCTCCAAACTCTGGTTGCATCCTTTAGCTGTGCTCTTAGCACAGGGTCTGTTACTGAGGCAAACTGAAGAGAGCCCAGCACTCTCTCCTGTTCGCGTCTTGATATCCTTTTGGATTCTAGTAGTCTCTTGACAGAACCTGCTATTTCTTTCCTCTTCTTTACAGGGATGGAAAGTTGGTGTGACAGTAAGTCCCAGTGGATTCCCAACCAATGAAACTTTTGAGATGGAGAAAGTCGAGACTTTTCTGTTGATCTTGAAAACTAGATGTTCTAGGAACTGGATCACGTGTAGGGAAGCTTGCATGCATTCTGTTCTGGATGCTGCCCACACCAGCCAGTCGTCCAAGTAGGCCACTACTTGGATTCCCTTTAGGCGTAATTGCTGGAGAGCTGCGTTCGCAAGCTTCGTGAAAATCCTTGGGGCTATGTTTAGCCCAAATGGCATGGATCTGAAGGCATAGAGTCTTCGTTGTAACTTGAACCCTAGGTAGGAGGCGAGGTGACGACTGATTGGAATATGCCAATAAGCATCTGACAAGTCTATAGAGACGGTGAATGCCCGTTTGGGTAGTAGGGTCCTTATGTGTTGAAGTGTCAAGATCCTGAACTTGTAGTTTACTATGAACTTGTTGAGTGGTGACAAGTCCAGAATGACTCTGAGTTTTTTGAGTCCTTCTTTGGAACACAAAACAGCCTTCCTTGGAACTTGATGGACTTTACCCATCGATTTACTCTTTTCTCCAAGAGTTCTCGAATATATTCTTCCAGACCGGGGGTAGAGTGTTGGAAGAATTGTGGGAATGGAGGTGGAGTGCTGTACCAACTCCAACCCAGTCCATTCTTGATTAAGCTGTGGGCCCAGGAATCGAAGGTCCAACGATCCCAAAAAAGATGAAGTCTCCCTCCTACCGGAAGCATTTCACTTCTGCTGTTGTTGACCTGAGGCCTTGCCTCCTTGACCGCGTCCTCCCCTGAACCCCGTTCCTCTTGAAGGGCGTCTAGATGAACCTCTGGCTGTTCCTCTAGCTCTTGGGCGAAAGGTAGTTGTCTGCCTTTCAAGTGCTGGGTTGAACGCCGGTGACTGAGTTGTCACGGCTTGAGGTACCAACGGTACGTGGTTGGGGTTTGTGCCACCATCTGAGGCACTGCGGTCACGGGAAGTTGTTGCTGCTGCTGTCTATAAGGTTTGGCTGGCCGAGAGGATAGCCTAGGTTTCTTAGTCTTTCTTTTAGGTTGGGGACCCTCATCCAGGGAAGACTTTCTTTTAAGAGTTATGCCCCACTTCTGGAGAAGGTTTTTATTCTCTGTGGTGGCCTTATCCACTACCTCTTTGACCACTTTGTTAGGGAAGAGGTCCTTACCCCATATGCAAGAGGAGATCATTTTCCTCGGTTCGTGACTCACTGCAGCTGAGGCGAACATGAACTCTCTATAAGCTCTCCTAGCTTTGATGAAACTATAAAGGTCCTTTGTTACTGTGGCCAGATGGGTTTTGGCCACTACCATAAACATATCTTGGATTTTGGGGTCACTTGCCATCGTTTCCAGAGTCATTTGTAATGACATCGATGCAGCAAGTCTCTCTTTTGTCTCATGCTCCCTGCGCACGAGAAAATCTGACAGCTTTGGAAGGTCTTCACCGAACTGACGTCTGGCAATATCGGCCTCCAATATCGGGACAATGGCTTACATTCCTCCAAGGAGGGACATGGTTTCCCTGCCTCAACCGCCTTCAAGGTAGCCTTAAATCCCCTCTCCATAAAGGGAAAGGCTCTGGTAGGAGAAGCCACAAAGGAAGGATGCTTCTTACTCAAAGCTGGCACCTTTGGGTTTGTGAAGCCCCTCTCTTTCATTGAGCTCGTCAGTAAGGCCTGTGCCTTACTATGGTAAAAAACTATGACCTCCTTCGGCTACGTCTCTTCCTTTGAGGCTGGCTCCTTCCTAAGACGGACATAGCAGTCCGGGTAAGACTCCTTGTTGGGCCAGAATTTCACTTCTTTGAAGGGAATTGAACCCAACTTCTCTGATATGACAATCTTCCCAGTTGTCATAGGCATGTACTCGGCATACCTCCAAGGATTGGCATCCGAGCACAAAGGAAGATCCTTCCCGTTGAGCTTCTTCTGGGGTCCATGTGATGCTGCAAGTCTCCACATCTCCAACTTCATTGCAACTTCCTGTTCATCATTCTTCTTCTGCATCTGTTGAATCATTTCAACGATGGAAGAGAGAGTCCTTCCCAGATCATCTGGGATAGCAGACGATGTTGAGGGAACAGATTCAGGGGCCTGAACCGAAGTAACCGACCCCTCGTCGATTTCTTCCTCCTCAGTATTAGGAGCCTGGGTCAGCTCCTCTTCTTGGCCTTCTGCCAGAAGGTCCTTTTCAGTGTACTCAGACACCTCAGACATCCTATCGTCCAGTTGGATGTCTTGTAGGGCGTCCAAGACTTCAGAATCAACCGGAATCTGAACTAATGGTACTCTGCATGAGGCTGAGGAATCACTGCATCCGCCGATGCCTTAGGAAAAAGGTAAGCCCTCATCTTCTCGCTTGGAAGATAGGGGCCAGAAGTATTCTTCTGGAAGCCCCTCACCTAGATTCGAAGCTTTTCCCTAGCTGCGTACCTTTACTCCGCTGACTTAGGGACGTCAAATGCCTCAGTAATCAGGTTAGTGCAAATAGTACATACCTGAGGGTCCCAATACCGGAGATCACCTTTGGAGACTGTTGCAGAACATGCTCCCGCACTTCGGATGGTCCTTCTGTAAAGAGAAGAAATTCCATGAGTATCAAGTGAAAAACATATCACTGGATAACTAATGTAAATATATATATATATATATATATATATATATATATATATATATATATATATATATATATATATATATATATATATATATATATATATATATATATAGCTTAAAATAACTAAGCTAGAAAGGAAAGAAGGAAAGACACATACAGTGATACCTCAGGATACGAAAGTAATCCGTTCAGGATACGGTTTCTTATGCTGATTTTTTTGTATCCTGAGTCGCGTTTTACATGTAAATAGCCTAATCCGTTCCAAGCCTTACGAAAAGACACCTTTTCTTTCATAAACATGCTAAACTGTAGTAATAAACATGCAATGCAGCCATTTCTATCATTCAATAATTAACCCAACCGTTAAAAACAACCTAATCCATTCCAGAAACCACCATGAGATTATTCAATAATGTAGTTATAGCCTAGTTATCCCCTCCAAGCCCTAAGAAAACGGTCCGTTTTCTTTACTAGTGCATAAAAGTTACGGTACTGTATGTAAAGCATTTGGATCAGTGAAGGTGTATTGTTACCTGTACACCTAAATTAAGGGTTGATACCCTGAAAAATAAGGTACAGTGTAGAGTTAATTAAGAAAAAAGTTGAAACTTACCTTTTGATTGAGACAATGTCCGATAGCGAAGTCGCGGCAGAGGAGGATGGCATAAGGCAGAAAACGTAACAAGTGACAGACTACGTACAATAATTTACACACTTAACGCATTAACACTTAAACTTTACGAAATAAAAACATGGCAGAAATAATTAACACTTAACATTACGTATGGAAAACTATGAAATGAAAGAAAAATTACTTTAACACTTAACGGTAACATAAAACTTAAAATTCAATTTTTTTTTTTTGCTTTTTTATATCTTTACGTTTTTCACATTTTCTGAATTTCTTCTACTTCTTCATCACTTTCTTTTTTCTGTTTCTTTTCTTTACTTTCACCTTCTAATTCTTCATCACTTCCTCTTTTCTGATTCTTTTCTTCACTTTCACCTTAGTCTTGGCCTACTAATACTGCTGGCCTCTTTAATAAGAAACTATCCATGGTAGCTTTTTTCTGCCTACTTTTCAACACATTTCTAAAATGCGTTAGGCAAACGTCATTGCAGTGTTGAAGCGCACAGTTGGTATGAACTTTTTCTGGATGTTCCTTTTCGATGTAGTCTGCCATTTTATGGAAACATTCGAGAATTTCCTTAATTTCTGACGTTTTCAAAGGTGTAACATCCTCCTCATCACCGCTGGAGAAGTGCTCTTGAACAACACTCATTTGCATCATCTCCAACTCCTTCAGGTCGTCCGTCGTCAACTCCTCGTGGTGCTCCTCGATAAGTTTATCTATATACTCGGCGCTAACTTCCAGCCCCATGAACGTACCAAGATGTACGATGTCAGCCACCTCAGACTGCTGAATGGGTTCAGGATCGTCAACGATCTCGGCTTCGCCTCCAGGCTTCCCGAACCCCTCGAAGTCTCGTGCAGAGACAACATCAGACCACAGCTTCCTCCAAGATGAGTTCAGGGTACGCCTCGAAACTTCCTGCCAAGCGAGATCGATGAGTTTGAGGCATATCACGATATTAAAATCATCTTTCCAGATTTCATGCAGAGTAAGGTTTGTACTTTCTGTGACTTGGAAACATCTCTGGAAGAGATGCTTCGTGTACAATTTTTTGAAATTAGAAATAACTTGCTGGTCCATGGGCTGGAGGAGAGGGGTGGTGTTAGGCGGTAGATACAAGACCTTTATGAAGGAATACTCGGCCAGAAGATATTCCTCGAGGCCAGGAGGGTGAGCTAGAGCATTGTCCAACACCAGCAGACATTTCATAGGGAGGCGCTTTTCTTCCAAATATTTTCGGAC
This sequence comes from Palaemon carinicauda, assembly GCF_036898095.1. NCBI lineage: Eukaryota > Metazoa > Arthropoda > Malacostraca > Decapoda > Palaemonidae > Palaemon > Palaemon carinicauda. The sequence continues at coordinate 40,153,129 of NC_090753.1, read as the reverse complement.
AGTCGGACCGAAGCAGACATTCACCCAATCAATGAAAAGTTGCCTCATTACCCAGGCTTTAGCATTCGCCCTCCACATCACGGGAAGGTTCTCCTTGATGACTTTGTGGGCTTTGAAGGCTCGGGGATTTTCAGAATGGTACACCAGCAGGGGCTTTATCTTGCAGTCCCCACTGGCGTTTGCGCAAAAAGCAAGGGTAAGCCTGTCCTTCATAGGCTTATGTCCGGGTAGCCTCTTCTCCTCCACCGTGATGAACGTCCGACGAGGCATTTTCTTCCAGAAAAGCCCAGTTTCGTCGCAATTGAAAACTTGCTGCGAACTGTAGCCTTCCTGCAGAGTCAACTCTTCAAACGGTTTAACAAAGGCTTCGGCGGCCTTCGTGTCCGAGCTGGCTGCCTCCCCATGCCGTACCACTGAATGAATACCAGTCCTTCTCTTGAATTTCTCGAACCACCCCCGAGAAGCTTTGAACTCTGGGGATTCCTGCTGGGATGTTCCTTCTCCTGCCCCTTCTTTGGCCTGAGAACGCACGAGGTCACCGAAAATGGCGGAGGCCTTCTGGCAAATTGTAGTCTCAGTGATGGTGTCTCCTGAGATCTCTTTGTCTTTGATCCACACAAAAAGCAGCCTCTCCATCTCGTCATGCAAGGGGGTTCTCTTGTTGGAGAAAATAGTGACGCCCTTAGAAGGTGTCGCTGCTTTGATGGCCGCCTTCTGCTTCAGGATGGTGCCTATCGTAGACGGATTCCGGCCATACTCCTTGGCGATCACACTTAAATGCATGCCAGACCCATACTTTTTCACGATTTCGAGTTTTGTCTCCATCGAGAACATCGTCTTCTTCTTCTTTCCTTCGGCAACATTCTTGGGACCCATGGCTACAGTATTAAGCTCAATAATACACTACGTACGTTATATACTATGTAGTAAACACTAATACAGTACAGTACACAGTAAAGAATGTTTAATAACAATAGCACGTGGCGTACGAATGTATTTAACACTACGTCAAACAAGCGAAAGCACACGAAGTCAATGTTAATGATACCGCAGTCGGAACAAAAAGAGAGAGAGAGAGAGATGAACTCCCATGCGTAAGCAAGGTAGGATAGTTGCTGACCAATAGGAAAGCAGGATCTTATGGCGTCAGCTAGCATCTGAGTAGGGAGATAACCAATGGGTGAGCTGGAGGCTGTGAGTGAGTTTACCCAAATTCAAAGTCCGGCGGAGCGCGCTACTTAAAATTACTCTCAGCGACGAGTTGGGATCTCGTAAGCTTTTCGTATCCTGAAAATTTTTTCCTATACTGGGGCATAAAAATCTTTGTATTGCTTTTCTTACCCTAAATTTTTCGTCAACAGAAACTTTCGTATCCAGAGGTATCACTGTACTTGTATTTCCTGCCCAGCCAATTGCTGTAACCTTCCAGATAATAAAACTAAGGTTAAATCTTATTCCAGAATAAACTTCATCATATTTCCCAGCGGAAAATGTAGGTGTAGCTCAAACCATTATAAAGAATTTTAATATACTGGATATTTAATAAAGAAATAACTCACTTTCTTCATCTGTACGGTCACAACAAAAGGCTGTACAAGGTAACACAAGTATGTTGGAAGAACTTAGTGTTAAAATATATTCTATACTATAGTTTTCTCAATGCAGTATATACTATACTGTAAAAATACAGGCTATTGTATACAATATAATAACTTGCCGGCACGTACCTTAATATAGTTCCAAGGTATACTGCCTTTAGACTACTGGGAGGCAGATCGCTAATTCAGTTGTGTGTGCCGGCCGGCAGGCAACTATAAACACTAGTACCCGGCTGCCGGTCGCTAATCGTAGCAGCCGGCAGATCTTATGGTGT
>NC_090753.1:40128756-40136256 GCF_036898095.1 Palaemon carinicauda | reverse complement strand
CGTAGGGTAACTATGTTCCAAACAGTCACGTAACTGAGCCAGTACTAACTCGATTCTGAGTCAAATCACTCAAAGACGACTGACGATCCACGCATGCGCGACCCGCATTTGCCAACGACAAAATTTAACAACTCGTTAACGATTGCTTAGAGTCAAACAACTTTTGAATGTACTTTACTCTTCAAAAAACACTCGACAAAAAGAAATATTATATTATTACAACAATTCAATACAACAATTATAACTTTCAACGCATCTCACACTGCATACTGTTCATAATATTTCCCTTACAAAATAAAAGTTAAATAACTGCTTACTGGTCTTTATAAATACACTATCGTGATTCCATCTTAAGTCACGATACAGTCCCAGCAAACAGAAACAATATTTACAGTCATAATTGTCCCGCTTGAATAAGGGCTCTCCTGGCCTCAGTAGCCGCCTGTGCTGTTTTCCTGCTTGGTCGGGTTCTCTTGTTATCAGTTTTCTCAGATATGACAACATCAGTCTCTTGCCATAATTCTAAAGGATATAGCTTGACAACAGGTCTCATTACTTGACCTTGTGGGGTTTTTAAAGTAACCACGCGCAAGACATCATCCGGTCCCACGTGTAATTTGACAATTTGACCGAGTTTCCAATGACTTCTCGGTCCTTCATTGTGTATCAACACAACATCTCCCATTTTGGGCCAAGATTCGTGTCTGATTCCCACCCGATGATTTTCTCGGAGAGAAGTTAAATATTCTCTCTCCCATCTTTTCCACAGGCCATCACATTTTTTTGTGATGTACAAAAATCGCTTTCCAACATCCTTATTTTCTCCATACAGAGGGTCCTTAGTTTCATCTTTCCAATCTATGACTTCCCTAGGGAAAGATCTCAACCTACGTCCTAAAATCAAATGATTAGGCGTCAGAAGATCCAACTGGTCTAGATCTCCTGGAGTATAACTTAATGGTATGGCATTACTAATTGCTTCAAGTTCAGTCACAATACAGGAAAGTTCACTAAAGCTGAGAAAGGCCTCAGGCCTCACCTATTACCTACTTTAGACATGTTTTCAGAAGACCAATCAATCTTTCCCATATAGCTCCAAACCAAAGTGCTCTGGCTGGTATGAACTTCCATTTACATTCGATAGCATTCAGGTGTTCTTGTACTAAGGAACTTTCTGCCATGTTTTTCAAATAAACTGAAGTTGATACAAAGGCAGTAGCATTGTCACTAAGCATTAAAGAAGGAAATCCCCGACAGCTGCAAAACTTTCGGAACACCATAAGAAACGAATCGCAGGACAGATCTTTTACTAATTCGATATGGATTCCTTTAGTAACTGGACAAGTAAACAAAACAATATAAGCTTTTTCAGGATTTTTATGTTTCTCCTTGGTTAACAACGCTCCTGTATAATCTACCCCTGTAATGCTAAAGGGTTGTTTTCTCTGCACCCAAAATTCTGGCAATGGTGGAGCAATATTTACACGGTAGGGTCTCTCTTGTGTTTTCTTACAGATTATACAATGATGAATTATACTTTGGGATAATTGGCGAAGCTGTGGGACCCAGTATTCCTGTCTCACACTTGCCACGGTTACATTTACTCCCATGTAAACTTGTAAACAGTGATGCTCCCTTACTATCAATTTTGTGAGAAAACAACTTTTCGGCAGCAAGATTGGGAATATTATTTCCGCCGCCTGTGCGAAATGTTCTAATATTCCTCTGCATCTTATAATACCTTCTTCCAAGAAGAGATTCAATTGTACTAATAAGGTCAATTTTGAAACTTTACCCCCTTTTTCCAAAGCTTTATATTCTTCCGGAAAGTATTCCCTTTGTAAGAGGATAATCATTTTATTTTTAGCTTGTTGAAGTTCTTCCAGCGTCAAACTTCCAATTTTTCTATGGCCGGTTAATTTGCAATTGTAAATAAATCGCCTCATCCAAGCTATAGTTATACATAATTTATCCATTCTACTAAATCTTTCCCAATTCAGCAGATGGGTTTTTTCACTGTTCCCTACAAGATGGACTTGAATATTTTCATCCTGTGCTTGTGCTTCTTTCACCCATGTCCTGTCAATAGGATAGGTGCTGTTTTCTGATTTTAACCAGGGAGGTCCCTCCCACCAAAAGGAGTTATTTCTTACTTCTTCTGTCCTTTTTCCTCTAGTAATCCATTCACTAGAGTTTTCTGAAGATGGGACGTAAGAAAAGACTTTTCCCGCAGTTATAGAGTTAATTCCCAATACTCTATTTTTCACAAATAATGGAAAATTATTCTTTGTCACTAACCATCCCAGGGCAACTTTACTATCAGACCAAATTATTATTTTCTGAAATTTATTTTCTTCAAAAGTTTCAACAATAAATTCACATAATCTTGCACCTAACAACAAAGCTATTAATTCTAATTTAGGTACAGTCAACTCTTTAATGGGTGCTACTCTACCCTTTGACATAATCAGAGACGAAGTTTTACCACTTGCTCAATAGGCCACACAACCTGAAGTTGTTGTGCTAGCATTACAGAAAATGTGGAGATAATCCGCTTTCTCCAAATTAGTGCCTCTGGAGAAGGAAATAGTGAGACTTTTCTCTAGGTCTTTGGACAACTCATTCCACTGCTCTAATAAAGGAACTGAAAATAGATCATCCCATTTCAACTGCTGTTTCCACAAATCCTGTAAGAATATTCTAGATCGTATCATAATAGGGATAAGCATTCCTAAAGGATCATAAATTTGGGCAATTGCAATTAGAATTTCACGTTTTGTTTGACCGGTCTTAAGATGATTAGGTGTTATTGTTAGTTCATCATTAGAGATGTTACAATTTAGGTCTAAGACTTTATAGGTTTGTTTCTCTTCTGATTTTATGCGATAGGCATCCGCGGCAGTATTCAAAAGATCACTATTACTAGTCCATTCCTTTAAATACAAGTGCGCCATTGCAAACATTTTGTTTGCGCCAAAAAATAAATTTATCAATTCATCTTTACTGTTGGAGGTAAATTGAAGCTTGTCCACGTATAATCCCCTCTTCATCATATCCACCATCTCAGTACAGCTCGTATCTTTTCTAACAGCTGCCAGATGCGATTTAATAGTGGCATTCAAAAGAAACGGAGAACACGTAGCAACAAACAATACCACCTTACACCTATATATGATTAATTCGCTATTTGGATCCGTTGGGTCTCGCAACCATAAAAATCGTGTGTAATTGCAGTCTTCTCTCAATTGCACCATAAGAAACGCTTTTTCTATATCACTAATACTGGCATAGTTGTTAGTCCTGAACAGCAATAAGACCTTGAGCATATCTGTCGTAATATGTGGTCCAGTCCACAGACAGTCGTTAATGCTCCTTCCATTTTTACCTTGTCCAAAGGATCAGTCAAAAACTATTCTGATTGGAGTTGTGGCACTATCTTTCTGTACACTATGATGTGCATGATAATAACAATTTTCAACCGAATTGTTTTTATCTACCCTTTCAATGAACCCTCTACCCTCCCGATCCTTCAGGATTTTTTGATAGTGGTACAGGTAGACTTCATCTTTCTGAAATTTTGCACATTGTTGTCTAACCCGGCTCGACGCCATGCCAAAATTGGATGGAAGCCTTGGCTTATTAGACTTCCATGGTAAGGCCACAACATATTGCTTCTCCATTTAAGAATATACAATGGTACTTTCAAAGTCTTCTAGAACCTTTCGATCATGTTTTTTCAATTCATTGCAGTCAATACCTACTTTATCTAAATTCCACAAAATATCCAAATCATTCCTTATATCACTATCAAATTTATGAGTAGCTTCAATTACTTTCTCGTTAGTTGCTAGCTTTAACACAGTAACCTAGGTTTCCTGCACTGGAGGAGCATTACAGGACCCTGTCAGAACATATCCAAATATGGTAGGTAACAATATCAATTTCCCATCTTTTCTGAATCTGGGGTGTAATATGTTATAGACATTACCAACGCCTACCAACATATCAATGGGTGCTTGCTTGTCCACAGGCAGATCGAAATCTTTGTCCACTAGACAAACTTTGGTTTTACACAACGTTTTCAAATTTCGTTTAACGTTGAATTTCTTAGTATACTGTTGTAACTCATCTACCACAATACAATCCATAATAATCAATCTACCCTTATAAGGTATGGAAACACTCACCGTCTCATACTCGTTCACAGGTTTACTTGTCAAATAACCCCTTAAGGCAATTTTTTCTGTGCCTTTAGATCTATACTATCCGTCCTTAAGTGCTGACCTTCTAATAAAGGTTCGTTCCGCACAAGTGTCCAACAATCCACGAAAGCGTACCAAGTGTCTTCCTTTACCCTTTAGCACAATTGTGGCTGTTGGTAAGATTGACCTCTGATCGGATTTCTGACCCTGATCACTTATGGAAAGTGTTCCATCTTGCACACCATTATTATTAGGTTTACTTGCTGATTTAGTTGTTGATTTACTGGGTTCGCTGGTTTGTTGTTTATCACATATTACACGATGATGTTTTCATCTGCATCCGTTTCCACAAATTTGCTTTTCACAATCTACACTAAAGTGTTTATTCGACGCACACACAAAACATAATCGTAAAAAACCGTGACGACTCAGTTTCTTATCCCTACTGGCATAAGTTTTACACTGTGTCCACCAGTGTTCGCCTTCACACAACGCACATTTTCTTGTTTGTTGAGAGCTAAATTTATTCACATTTCCTTTACTCTTAGGTTTAACAAATTGTGATTGATTCACTGTGAACGTAGGTATTGTTGACAGAGTTCCAGGTTTATTTACATCCGCTGAGACGAAAGATCTTAGATTGTGAATTTCTTCTTCTAGATATTTCTTAAATGTGTCAAATACAAGCCAATTATCTCCACATCTGCGTTTTACAGTTTCACTAACACTCTTAGGCAACTTACCATGATGCAAAATAGTGTAGAGCTCATTCAACTCTAGATTTTCACTCTCTAATGATCTTATCAAGCATTCAAAATTTGCTCTGAATGGGATGCAATGATTCTGAATCAGGAGATGGAGACTGCATTTCTAGAAATCTTCTTACTAGAACTTGTTTGATCTCATCCTTTTTCTCATAAGTGGCTTGGAGAAGATATATAGCTTGTGAATAATTCACAGCTTCCAACTTAAATCCTGAAATTAATTTTAGAGCATCCCCTGTGAGCAAGCTTTGTAGATATGAGAATTTCTGAATTAGTTCTAAATCTCCTCGCTGGTGTACCGACACATTGTATAATTCCCAAAAGGAATTCCACTCCAACACATCTCTAGTAAAATGTGGGAGATCCTATTTCGGCAATCTAACATTAGTCTTAGGTGTGGTCGGAGGATTTCCAGGAGAACCGTTTCCTGATATTGCTGTGATGGCCTTGATCAACTTATACCAATGTTCCCCAATTACTACTTCATACTCTGCTTGCTCTTCCACCTCTTTCATTCGATCTTCTTCAGTGGTTAAGGCTAATATCTTTTCATTCAGGTCGTTCACAGTCTTCATTTGTTTCATAATTAAATCTTTAATTGAAGACAATGTATTGACATTACCTGCAGCAATAGCAGAGTCTATCTTATTTACCCATTTGGTGATTACGCCCTTGTAACCACCTCGTGACCTCACCAAAGCTTCTCTTTTCGATCTTTTTCCAATGATAATTATCAAACCAGCTAAAACCAATATAAATTTTCAAATTTTCAGCAATTTCAACAAACAACTGTTTATGTAGAATATACAATTTCAACAATTTTTTATATATAACCACCCCATTAAATGCAATTAATTAACACACTTCAAGAGAAATTCAGTTTAAAACTTATCACCATAATTATATACAACTTATAATTAATGCAATGCGAGATGCGTATTCCCTCATCCCCACCCCACTTGGTCCACTTGTGCTATTACCATTCTCCTGAATCAGCATCACTGCTGACTATCATATATTCTTCTTGCTAGTGTTTCAGAGGCTTCTTGAGTTAAATGAACTCCATCATGGCCTAGATCCTTTTCAGTGAGACCATTATTAATAATATAATACCCGGTTGACTTACATAACTTTTGGTTCAACCTATTTCGATTTTTTCGATATTCGTTATAGGTTACATATCTCAGGCTTGTACGCGGTTCCACAGTAACAATATAGACTATCTTCACTCCGTCCCCATTGGAGATATCATTTACCAGATCTATGATATTATTTCTAATATCATTTTTTGATTCAACATCTTCACTATCTATATCATTACTTCCTACAAAAAGCACAACTGCCTCTGCTTCACACCCCTTTACTTCTTCAGATGTGATATCATAACAAGTAGCACCCCCTATTGAATGTGTTATAAAATAAAGGGTTTCCTCTTCTTCATTTATTTCATCAAAGGCACTTTCCATTTTCTTTACCTGAGAATGTCCTAGGACCAGCAATATGCGTTTTTCTGTTTTCTCATTTTCATTATCTCACATTTCTACTTCTGATGTTTCTATGTCCGATATTATTAATTATTTACTAAACTGTTCACTATAAGAGAATAATAGACCAAGTAAGGGTGTATGAAGGAACTACCTAATAACTACTTAGTGCATTATGTACATTATTTTCAACAGCACAACTATATTAAATTCTATCCCATAGAGTTTTTGTTTTAAACAACTTCAACTTAGCTGCTCGGTTATTAACAAGATGGCCGCCTGTGCGACAACGTTATTCTTAATTAATGCCGAGACTAGTTTAACCCATCAATGGACACCCGATCATTGACAAAATGGCCGCCTTGTGCGACAACGGTATTATCAATGTCGGCGCAAACTCACTAACACACAACTCGAAAATTTCACCATAGGAAAAAATCAATTATCAACTTTACTTTCAACTATTACCGAATTGCCAAAACTCAACAACTTAACAAAATTATTATTTCCACTTTAAATTATTTTTCAATCAAAATCACAACTAGTGGAAAATAATTTTCATACTTAAATGTTTTTAATTAGTGGCAACGATCAACACTGATCAATTCAGAATGTATAATGCATATAAAATTTTCAATCTCCTCACATGATTCACGGCAAAAAAAAATAAAAAAATAATACGGCGTCAACGGTTTTCTAAATTACCAATACTAACCTAGTCATAACAACCCGACGTAACGAACACTTTCTCATGACACGCAATTTTGGTAAAAACATCTATCAAACATATTCACGTATTAACAACAATATCAATGTTAAATATATGCATTATCAATCATCAATCATTACCAGCAAATATCCTGGTCACGGCACTGTTATATATTTACTTAAAAGAATCCAAAATAGTTAACATGTAGAATCTTCAATAAATATGGTAACCTAAATTTACCCCAATTTGGTTTACATATTACCAGTTTCTTTAACAGATTTTCAATGATTCTTTTCTGTTCCTTTCATTCAAAAAATCGAGAAATTACGTTGTGTTTAATT
>NC_090753.1:40118371-40120756 GCF_036898095.1 Palaemon carinicauda | reverse complement strand
GCGTAGTAACCGAACTCTTTTGTAATAATAATAATAATAATAATAATAATAATAATAATAATAATAATAATAATAATAATAATTTCCTTTCTATCGATTCTCTTTGCTCGAAACATTGAACGACCAAATTGCATCAGTGACGAATAAGAAGCGACACAACGAATCAGGCAATTGTGGAAGAAGTCAAAGAAACGTCTCAAATGAGAAAATTGAGCGTCACAGGTGGGGATTGTGAACTGCGATAGGCAGCGTTGGCTCCATCTTTTTATGGCACGCCACGCTTAAGAAATTATCTAAATGAAGATGGATTTAGGCGAGATGGATAATGAGCAAAAGAAGAAGAGGAGAGAAAAAGGGGGGTAGGGTGCGGCGATTGGAGGTGAATAGAAGAGAAGAGGCAGAAGAGGAAGATGAAGGATATCATTTGGAAAAAATAATTTCTTAAAATGATCCTGAGTTATATGGTAAGAAAATGTTGACGTTATTCTTTTTTAACCTAAAATTTTGGTCAATTATTTCATGGGAATTAGGCTTATGCATTTATTTATTAATTTTTTTGCTTATTTTTTTCTTTAATCATCTATGCGGGTATTTATTTATTCAACTGTTTATTTATTTATCTATAATTTTACTTATTCATACACACAGACACACACACGTACACATACATTTGAAACTCTCCGTTTCTCACTGTATAAAATCAAAAGTCCACATAGAACATCCATATCTGTGTCTAGGTAGGGGCTGGGGCTACACACATACAAACACACACATACACATACAAACACACGAACTTCCTTTGACAGGAAAATATTTTCCATGCCAGAGTTTTCCATTCAAAAAGAGATATTACTTTCCTGCTATATTGTCACCTAGTCTATTAATCCTCGTCGTTTCCCACACGCTGTGACTCATTCAGAGACTCGTCTAATTTAGCCGAACCTTGATTGGTCTAAACATCCCCATATTCACGGAGGTCAGATTACTTTTAAAGCTGGCGTTAGTTTTTGGATAAATTCTAATCCATTAATCACAAGGATGTGCTGTAGAGGTATGTAGAACTGAGCTCGTTATCCGTATTTCGAGAAGTGGGAAAGAAAATTTAGTCAAGAATTATCATTATTATTATTATTATTATTATTATTATTATTATTATTATTATCATTATTATTATTTATAATAGTAGTCAGTTTTATTATTATTATTATTATTATTATTATTATTATTATTATTAGTAGTAGTAGTAGTAGTAGTAGTAGTAGTAGTAGTAGTAGTAGTAGTAGCAGTTGTTTTAGTAGTTGTTGTTGCTGTTATTATTTTTGCTGTTGTTTACGTTATTGATAAATTGACCAATGAATATGGGTAGAAATTGTTTTGGTTGTATTTACCCTTGTAAAATGGTGACTCAGATATTCTAACCATCACTGTTTTCAAGTATGAAAATTTTCATTTCCCATATTGATATTGGTTACTACGTCTGATTGTTGTCTGTCTCAAGTAAATAAGATAAACAGTTTTGCAAAATTTTCTGCTGTTCATATAATAATATTTTTTTATCTTGATTTCTGCTTGGTCGTTGCGTTATGTTTTTACCTATGTGATTCTAATTAGCGACTTTCATACGTATCAAAGATTAGGTCGGTTTAAGATAACAAACCTGATAAATGATAAAAAAATACATTTTATAAGCAATGAATCCAGTTCTAGTTCTGTGTCTAATGTAAATTTTTTTTTTATACAAAACACCAAATCCAAATGCAGCTGTTTCTTGTCAACTGCAGGAAAAAGACCTCAGACATTATCTTTATTCTTATCAAGGATTTGGCAAGAGTTTATCACTACGGTGGCCAGTGTGGATTGGTGATGGTGAGAGATTTTTTTGTCTGATCACTCAGGGCAAACCAACCAAATATGGGAGTCCCCGATTAGTTCAGGTTTGCTCAGAAAGGGATTCATCATTAGTATTACATTGAATAAAATGAATTCAACAACCCTTTGAAATTGAAAACATACCGAAATTCTAAAAGGTGTTTCGTACAAGAAAAGAAGAATTTGATAATTTTATGACTGCTCTTTAGATCGGCCCCGTGTGATAACATGGTCTAATTGTTGATGAATTTCTATGTCAAGGAATCACTTATGGGTTTAACGAACTTCCAAAGTAAATCAGTGTTCTTTTGCTGTTAAAAATGTAGTTTTGATCACCTGAAATACTATCAGTAACACACACGAATATGAAAATGACAAGCTACTGTAAGTTATAATAATAATAAAAAAATAATAACTTACATATTTTAATAATATCAGTGTGAAATGTATCCGAAAGAGTTTTATTTTCAGTTTGATTGGATGTCTTACCTTTGAAATCTTCAATGCAGAAGGTAT
>NC_090753.1:40098371-40105871 GCF_036898095.1 Palaemon carinicauda | reverse complement strand
CAGATATGTCAACTATAAATTATAAAAACACTTATGTCAGCCTATCCAAAATAAAAACATTTGCTGCAACTTTGAACTTTTGAAGTTTTACTGATTCAACTACCCGATTAGGAAGACCATTCCACAACTTGGTCACAGCTGGAATAAAGATTCTAGAATACTGTGTAGTATTGAGCCTCATGACGGAGAAGGCCTGGCTATTAGAATTAACTGCCTGCCTAGTATTACGAAAAGAATGGAATTGTCCAGAAAGATCTGAATCAAGAAAAATATTATGCAACATGCATAATCAACTAATTGAAACGATGGTGCCAAAGATTAATATCTAGATTATGAACAAGAAATATAATAGATCGTAAGTTTCTTTCTAACAAATTGAGATGATAATAAGCAGTTGAAGACCAGAAAGGAGAACAATACTCAAAATAAGGTAGAATGAAAGAATTAAAACACTTCTTCAGAATAGATTAATCACAAAAAATCTTGAAAGACTCTCTCAATAAGCCATTTTTTTTTGCAATTAAAGAAGACACAGACCTACTGTGTTTCTGAAAATTAAATTTGCCGTCGAGAATCACACCTAAAATTTTAAAAGAAATCTACAAAGTTAAAGAAATATTATCAATACTGAGATCCAGATGATGAGGAGCCACTGTCCTTGACCTATTTACAATCATACTTTGATTTTTGTTGGAATTCAATTTTATACCCCATAATCTGCACCATGCACTAATTTTAGCTAAGTCTCTATTAAGAGATTCATCCACCCCAGATCTACATTCAGGGGTTGGAATTCATGCAAACAGAGTAGCATCGTCTGTATATACAACAACCTTGTTTTCTAGGCTAAACCACACAGCAAGTGTATATAGTATGAAAATTATATGCCAAGAACACTACCCTGTGGAATACCATATATCACATTCCTATACTAACTATAGTACCCATCGACAACAACTCTTTGAGATCTATTGCTGAAAATATCAATAATAATGCTAGGAAACCGCCCACCCACTCCAAACAGTTTGAGTTTGAAGACAAGGGTCTTATGATTAACATGGTCAAGGCCAATCATACAAACTTCATGAGCACAGTCAAGGGAGTTCTCTACACAAATGGAGATAGTAAGAAGGTCTTCACATTATCCATTGAAACACTAGATAATTGTCGTCTATATACTATACTAGAAATTAGAGGAAATTAAGAATCTAAACGCTGCTAAGAATTTAAAGATTAATTGGAACTAAAAAAAAAAAGACAGATACAATAAATCTTAAGTAAAAACATAGTAGACCTATAAAACTAAATAGCCCTAACTTGATCGATATTGTGAATGAATTTATAGCAAAGAATCAGTGTCTTTAGTAGGATTTCGGTTAAATTCACCAAGTAGGCCTACAGGTATTTTATGTATAGTCATTGTCTAAAAATTTTAATTGGTTACATAAAAATCGTAAAAAAATATGATTATTAGGTTGCAACGATCAGCCGTCAGATGCTAGGATATCACGTCTATTGGTTTCTTCGTCAACAAAATTCTGGGGAGCACACCCCAGATCACCGTCGTCATTGACTTCTCTAACTTCAGACACCCACCCCCCCCCCCCTTCAGGCGGGCCCCCCCCCCATCAAAAAAGACGATCCTACACCCCTGAGTAGAATAGATACTGCTGCATAGTAAAGCAAAACGTACAGTCAATTTAAAGAAAATAATGTGAAAATGACATAGCCATAATAATGGAATGCAAAGATCAATCAGTTTTAAGCTTACAAAATATAGATCTATTGTAAAAGAAGTCTTTTATAAGTATTATTCCAGAAAGGATCGAAATTGAATAGATTAGAAAATACATTACTTTATAGCAAGGCTTTTTTTATTTTCAAACTTTCAAGAAAAAGCTAATTTATAGATTATTATTAATTAGTGATTCATGAAAGCAGTACAAGGTCCAATTACTGTGGTCATTCGCCTTCAAGTACTGTGATTGCTTAACTATATATTTTTAGTATATCTTCATATTATCCTTTCCAGTAAGTCTCTCTCTCTCTCTCTCTCTCTCTCTCTCTCTCTCTCTCACAATGGAAAGAGAGAGGTTAGTCGAAAAGCAATAATATTCCAAAGAAATCCGTTGCTATTAATATGAACTAATTTCATAATAACTTTTAACAAAGATAAGGTCACGGTAATGGAGTACCTGCTGCTTCATTTGCGAAAGTCTTTGGACACATTTTAATTTTCAACTAATTATTAATACAGTTGGACAAGGAGTGTCTGGCACGCATTGCTCTGCGGAAGCACCCCTTATCGCACCCTTACTTCGTGATATGTAACCAAACAGACATTGTAGTAAGAGATGGCAAAGGTGGTGTGCTAGGCTAAAAACTGAAATTTGCTGTGCCGTAAGGGAGTGGCTGGCTGATCTTCAAATCAAGATGTTTCCTGTAATAACTGTGTCCAACTGTAACTATGCTTCTCTTGAGCAGTTACATTTAAGATATTTTCCCTGGAGAAACTTTAAGACATGTCTCGCCACCCAGCAAGGGTGTAGATAGGTGTTCTTCTTCAGAGCGAAGTTTACCAGGAATTTATGTCCCCAACTGTATTTATTAGTTTCTTGAGCAGTTAAAACTATGATGATTTCATCTAATAAAGGATAAAGAATAATTAAGATTCTTGTATTTATTTTGTTTAAATAATGTAAAATTAATATTAGATGTATATAACTTTACGAAATTCAAATATTGAAAAAATCAAAATGATATAGATGATATTCTGCTCTTTGCTTATTAAATAAGGTTTCATATGTTGGTAACCAGTAATTCATTTCTTTAATATTAATAAACTATCAAACCCAATGAAAATACAATTGAGCGAAACAATTTATGATACAAGAATCAGACGATATTTAAAATTTGATTTTCCACCTCTCTCCCCCCCCCCCCCTCTCTCTCTCTCTCTCTCTCTCTCTCTCTCTCTCTCTCTCTCTCTCCCTCTCTCTCTCTCTCTCTCTCTCTCTCTCTCTCTCTCTCTCTCTCTCTCGTACTAGTAAAAGCCTCCTCTCTCCATATAACAACACGTGTATAAAAGGTAGTTAGTAACCCTTTGCCTTTTCTACAGTGAACTTTATATTATCATGCTGAGAATTGACACTGAATTCATTTCTGAATAAAGCAAGGGTGTCATCAACACATCTGACATGAAACAGGGATGATATCTCAAAGGATAATTTTCATGCATGGTCTCCTCCAGGAGGCACATAAAAATGTTAGTAAAAGTGTTTCCCAAAAGGGAATCCATAGTCATCCCGTCGATTTGTTTATACAAATTACCTTTAAAAACAAAAGCAGTGTCCAGCACCCCCAGCTTCCTGAGTTTTTTAAAAGCGTTATTTAATTTCAATTTCTGATCTACATTTTTTCTTTTCCTGTACTTGCTGAATGAGTAAGTCTTTACTTAACTATCCTGTAATGAACGTATCTTTGCCCACTACAATAGTCATGCAGGGCATTCCTTTAACTGAGGACTAACTCCAATCCATCACTCCAAAACAATGAAACTCAAAGTTAATTCATAAGCGTATTCAACACATAATTGAAAAATTTAATGACTGATTAGTAAAGTAAAAAAAAATACTTGTATGAGAGATGGATCTTGTGGGATTCAATCACATGAATCAAAACTTCTGTTGCCAGGGGAATTTAAACCATGGGTAGAGCAAATGCAGTAATTTCTGGCTAGACACAGGCTAATAAGCCTAAAGCTAAATGTTCTGAACTTAATGCAGCCAAAAATAACCGATAGAAAGCGGCAGAATTAATACAGATAAGGAGGGAACCTGCTTTTTATATCTCTGAACAGGGAAGCTACTAATCCTTTTTGGTTGAAAATATTGACATCTTTATTATTAATCTTGATTTTTGTTAAAAAGTGATCGAATTAATATTATATATCTTGATTTTCGTGAAACAATATTAATATTTTCCCTCTCAATCTGGGTTATATATTTATTTATATGAAATAAATCTGGTTTTGGAATTGGCTAAGTATAGCACTTTGTAATTATTGAATGTTATTCCTCTATATAATAACTCATTCATCAATTTTAAAGACACATTTTTTGGATTTTCAAAATTAGACAATCTTCGCTCATAAGTTTATTCTGTATTCCAAGTTTGCGAAGCTTCAAGATTTGTCTAATATTTTACTACTATCTCATAATAAAAAATCAACTAAGTTTTGGAAACTCATATTATAATTTATCACGTCAAATTCTTACAATTTCTAGACAAATATGTAGGTGTAATACTTTCCCTGGTAGTCAAAGGCGTAAATTCAAATAGTTCATTTTTTGTCAAACATCATTTTAGTATTCCTTATTCCATAATAATAATAATAATAATAATAATAATAATAATAATAATAATAATAATGATAATAATATTTCGGTAGTAGACCCTCTTTTGGGCAAGTTTTGTTGAAAATAATGGCTGCCATAGTTGCATGGGATTTGGTCAGTAAGGAGATAGAGTATATGTGTAATAATTATATATTACGTGTTTAAAACACATGACCTAATAGTTCACTGTGGAAGTAGAAGCGAGTGTAAGAAGTGCTGTAGTCATATCATAGCAGGATGCGAATACCAAACCTCAGCAATGGAACATTTTTCATGAAGAGTAAACACCAACCCAGTCCGTGAGAAAGGTTGTCTGTGAGAACGGAACTGAGTATCTTCCGGTATTAATGTGGTGTTTACATAAATCATTAAGTGCTGAAATAACTTTAACGTGCATATGGATCTTTGTATCAATTTACTCTACGAAGTCATACCGAATGGTCATCAGACCAAACCAGCTATACTCCTGTGATGGAGATGTTAACCCTGTTCTTAAAGAATAAACTATTTTAAAGTTAACTTACTTAGACTTTACTTGAAGATGTAACATACCAAGATGAAGTTGGAAGAGAGCCCAAATGTGTGTTAACTACAGTAGCACACTAATATATGTTGAAACATAACCTTATTCAACCATCTGTAAGTCCCTGGAGTTTTCCTATTGTATTAGTAAATAAAACAGTCTATAAGTTCCGCATGTGTATGTACTACCGTAAAGTGAACACCAATATGAAAAATTATTCTTTTCCTCTCCATAGTATTGATGATTGTCTGGATTGGATTGGTTCTGCCAAATTTTTTACTAAGCTGGATCTTTTAAAGGGTTATTGGTAGATTCCATTGTCCAACCGAGCTCGTCATATATCCGCATTTCTCACTCCGTTTGGCCTATACGAGTTTAAGGTTATGCCTTTTGGAATGAAAAATGCAGCAAGTACTTCTCAAAGGTTCATAAATATAGTAATTTGTGGTTTGGAAGGAGTGGAAATTTATATTGATGACTTGGTAGTATATAATAATGACTGGGATACCCACATGTTAAGGTTACATAAGGTATTTGAAGCAAATTGGGCCAGGACAAGGTTTGTTACTTGGGTCACGAGGCTGGTTTAGGTCAGGTGGCTCCGAAATAAGCTAACCTCCAGGCAATAATATATTTGAAAAGGCTTTGTAATGTTAGAGAGGTAAGAAGACTGTTGGGCCTAACCGGTTATTACCGCAGCTTTGTGTGTAATTACTCTGATCTTGCTCAGTCTCTTACTAGTTTATTAGGAAGAGGAAAAAGTTCTGGTGGTCGGATCAGTGTGAAAAATCTTTTAGTAAACTTAAACCAGTATTAATTACTAACCCAATTTTGACTTTCCCAGATTTTCTGAAGCCTTTTATTATAGCAGTAGATGCCAGTGACGACAGCATTGGAGGTGTCCTTTTTCAGAGAAAGGAGGGTGTTGTTCATTCTGTCTTACTATAGTAAAAAGCTTCTGGCGGCGGAAAAACGTTACTCCACTATAGAATAGGAAGCTATTTCTTTGGTCCGTACTCTTAACCATTTCAAGCCGTACGTGATAAATTTTTAATTCCCGGTTGAGATATGGACGGATCACAATCCTCTGGTCTTTATCGAGAGGATGAAGGTAGCAAACCAGAGGAATTTGCTCTAGGCCCTTTTTCTGCAAGAATTCAATTTGGTTATAAAACATGTTAAAGGGACTGATAACAAAATTCCTGATACCCTTTCTAGAATTTAGTTTGCTTGCCTGATCCTTCTTATACGCCGCCTTGCTCGATTCTCCATTGAGGTTGCATGAAAAAAGTTTGTTAGGATATTAGGAGGTTTCTTTGATTGGTATAGACTCAAGTGTTTTATAAAGGTTCCCCTAAATTAATTATTGATTTGTCCCGTTATACTAAAACTTTTGATTGTATAATGAAGTATATGACTTTTTGGACTATAATGACGGTGTATTGTAGGTTAAGGTGCATGCCTGTGTGTGTACCTGTATGATTATTTAGGTTTAGCTAAGTAGGTTTGATTCCATAGTGTTGGAGACTCTTTTTGACAAAATACTGTAATATTTGATCTCTAAAATTATGGTAAGCTATATAAAGCTTTGGCTTGTATTCTTTAAGGGTATATTCTGTTTGGTTTTAGGTTTATTGTTCTTATTTTACAGGTGCATTTCCATTAGTATATATACAAAATAATGATGTTTTCGTTAAAAAAAAAGAAATTCTTTGTGGTGATAGGTGTTATGTATTAAGGTAATTTTTGCTTTTGTTTTTGTCAGCCTTGTTACTGCATTTTTGTTTTAGGTAAAATTATTATCAGCTTTAGTTAATAAGGATTCAATTGTAAATTATTTTTTTCTTTTGAAGTGCTGTTTTAACCTTCTCCCCGCTCGCTTAAAGATTTATAAGTTTCTAGTTTAATGCTTGTTTCTTTTCTGTGTTTTTCCAGTCCTTGGTGAAAAAAGACACCTGTGTTTATGTGCAAGGAACTTGATTGCTTAAGGACAAAGTTTGAGCTCGAGGCTCCCTGGACCTACTGCAGCAGTTGGCTTATGTGAGCTTTTCTGAGGATTGCGACACTAACGTTTGATGTCT
This sequence comes from Palaemon carinicauda, assembly GCF_036898095.1. Lineage (NCBI taxonomy): Eukaryota > Metazoa > Arthropoda > Malacostraca > Decapoda > Palaemonidae > Palaemon > Palaemon carinicauda. Next base: position 40,098,870 of record NC_090753.1, on the reverse strand, counting down.
TTTAGCAGTTTAATTTCAGCCACCTGCGGTGCATTGCAATTACTGTGTGTTCTCTTCTGCGGTCCGCAGCGCCGACGTAGGAATTCCGGCTTCAAGGTGGACGTGGGAGAGATACCGCTGTCAGCACTTTCTCGATATAGGCCAAACGCATTTCCAGGTAGGAGATATTATATTTTGTGTTTAGTGTTTGTTTAGTTATTAAGTTATCTGACTCTCTCTCGTTGAGAGTGTGGTCTTTCACTTTGGGGAATTTTGTTAATTGTTAATTGTTAGTTGTGATTAGATAGTTGTTAATTCAAATTGTTAGGTAGTCACAAGGTTGACTGTTCTAAAAATTGTCGTCAATAAATATTGTTAAGTTTTCCCAAGTGTTTTGGTTTCCGCTCACCAATTTTTCTGCAGGATATTTATGTAAACACTGACCTCTCTTATCGTGCAATAACTTACGCCACGGCCCGACTAGGGTAGTAACAATTATAGAATGAGGCTTTCGGTATAG
>NC_090753.1:40070871-40095871 GCF_036898095.1 Palaemon carinicauda | reverse complement strand
TCCTGTCTGTGAACACTAAATGATCAAGAAATGTTATGTTTATGTTTTGACAGTCAAAAGACCATATTTGAACAAAAAAAAAAAAAATCTTCTTTTACAAGTATTTACCATTGGAAATGGTAATGAGCAATACTGGCAGTTTCAGTGTACAGTACAAACAATTCATATTCCCGGTGATGGACTATGCATGCCCTACGCTTACCAGTATGTAGTTCTAGTACTAGTAGTAGTAGTAGTAGTAACTAAAGTTCTTACCTGTATTAGTGTGGGCAGTCCACGCACCAAGTGTAGATGTGTTGAGGACACACAGGGCGTGTACAGCCTTGACACCTGTGTCGTGTCTTCCGGTCTTTGGCCCTGTCACACAGTGAGCACCGCACCATGGGAGCCCTGCTGTCCGCCATCACTGTGAGACCTGCTTGATCATCCCTGACAGGTAAAGGAATGTTGCAGACTGTGTTGATCACAGTTTTGATGGTTCTGGGAATCCTTGTGTTGAACATCCTCTTTCCTGCCCATGCTTTGATAAGGGCCTCTGCCATATTTTCCATATAGAAGCGTCTCTCAATTGGTTTAGAACCTATTGTCTGCTGATTTTCCTTGTAGATTATCCACGAGTTGATTACACAGGAATTTATCATCCCATAGAAAATACTCATGGGCCACCTGCTCGTCTTGCGTGAAACTGAGTATATTGCACACAGTTGATCGAATGCATCTACTCCACCTTCCGTCTCATTATAAAAACAAATGATCTCGGGCTTGCCATTGGGCATTATGGTTGGCTGTGTGTGCATTGATGATAATAGATACACCAACTTCTTTTTCGTTCATGAAGTGTCCTTGCAGTATGACACCAACGTCATGTCATTCACGAATAAGAATGCACTAGAACCTACTATCCTAGTTCTTGTTTCTTTCATTTCCTGGGGAATTTCTTTCTTGTTTGCTTTCACAGTGCCAACTAGGGTCATGCCGCAGTTGTGTAGAAGATCAGTGACCAAGGGCGCAGAACTAAACCAATTGTCGGTGGTTACGTTTCTGTTTCTATTGTGGTAGGGTTCTTTAAAATCCTTTGTGATCTTATGACCAACGTTTATGCCACCCCGGGCCTGAGGTTGTGTGCCTTCTTTCCCCAGGTAGGGTATTGCTCTCAGCATGTACTTGCTTTTACTGTCACAAATAAGGAAAAGTTTGATCCCATATTTTGCTGGTTTGCTAGGAATATACATGCGGAATGGGCAGTTTCCATGGAATGCCAGCAGCTGTTCATCCACTGTAACTGTTTCACTTGGGACGTACATTTTCCCACAGTTGTCAATAAAGATGTCCCAGATAACACGAATAGCTGCAAACTTGTTCGTTGTCTGTCTCTGAGCTCTTGTGTCTTTGTCATCAAATCTCAAACAGCTGAGAAGGAAGCAGAAGCGGTACTCTGACATGGCTGCAAAATAAATTGGTGGGCCGGTCTTGGGGCTAAACATTTCCATAGTTGTCAGGTGGTTATCCCTCAGGCCACCACTGAAGATCAATAGTCCCAAAAGTGCACGTATCTCATCCGGTTCTGTTAGGATAACCTTCCTCTCTGGTTAGTATACTTGGCTGCCTGGTGAGGAATTATTTTGTTGATCCATTGCACTATCTCGTCGATAATATTATCTCCAAAGAACAAGCTCAAGGCTTTTTCTGGGGTGTCTGCACTCTTTGCCTCCGGTGTTGGTTCTGAGGTGATAGGACCAACAATGTTTCGTGCTGGTGTCCTTACTCTACTGGATGACTGTGGTCGACAATTCCACCTATAGCCAGACTTGGATGTCACTGTACTGGTTCCGAAGTCATGCATTCTTGTAGCCTTGTCTTCTTCATTAGCATTGCTCCTTCGTCTTCCCCTGGCAACAGGAGGAGGCACAGCAGGGTCAGCAGAGGGAGGAGGAGGCACAGCAGGGTCAGCATAGGACAAAGCTTGTGTAGCACCTCCTCGAGCAGCATTACCACGGCGTCTCTTACTCACCCTACTTACAGCAGGGGTAGCAGTAGAGGTACCAGGGGTAGGAGAGGCTGGGCGGGGGGACAGAGTGGTGCATTGAGGCTAGGGAGGGGGATGGTAGAGAGTCGTCCAGGGGTTGGTGGGGAGTGGAGGGAGGGTGAGGCCTGACGTCTATTTGGCGTGCAACACGTGGCTTGCGAGGTGTTGATATAGTTAGTTTTCTCTTTCGGGCCCTACTTTGAAAACATTGTTCATCCATAAACTCCTCACTATCATCATCACTGCTAGGTGGTTGTTCATAATCTTTGTCCATATCTGAGTCATCTTCCACCTCATATTCAACATGATCAATCTCACTTTCATCATCACTTTCAAATATTGCACTCACATCTGTTAAGCCTGAATTGTTCATTATTTCATCAAATTCTGCCTGAGAATAAAAAACTTTCTTTTTTCCATCCATCTTTCACAATTTATTATGAGTCTTTATCTACTTAGTTTATCTAGTCACTGCTATACTATGATAACTCTGAAAAGAGATTATTCAATGCCTAAAAACATAAAAACATGAAAATACACAAAGAACTAAAAACATTCAAAACACATCAACACTGCACTGGGGCAAAATATACCCAAATGTTTTTATTGTTTATCACTGCAAATGGGAACAATATACCCACACATATTAGTATTTTAACACTGCACTGGGGTATAATATTCCCACACATATTAGTATGTTAAGACTGCTGTGGGGTATAATATTCCCACACATATTAGTATGTTAAGACTGCTGTTGGGTAAAATGTACCCAAACTCCCCCCCCCCCCCACACACACCCCCACAAGTGATTAATCACAGAGACACTACCTCCCTCCAATAGACCTGACAGGATACTGAAGCTACATGGCTGTTAAGCTTGCTAAGTGGCCAGACCACTCAGCAAGGATAAAAGAAAAATGGCGTGGGTAAAATATACCCCACGTCCGTGAACAAGGGATATATATATATATATATATATATATATATATATATATATATATATATATATATATATATATATATATATATATATATATATATATATATATATATATATATATGATCAGTTTCTAGGGCATTGTCCTGCTAGCTACGGCAATGTCACTGTCCCTTGTTTCAGCCATTCATGAGCGGCTTTTAAACAGAGACGAAGAACATTTACTACACATAAAAGATGAACCATATCCAACCGCATCCAGAAAAAAAATATAATTTATATAAATACATAAAGTGGCCTGAAGGAAACTCTTTTATTGATGATACCGAAAGATATATGGCTTTATAAACCTGGCAATTATTATTAATGAATCATTGTTGAACTGGATTCAAGAACATTGGCGTGATTGTCTGGATTATAAAACACAATGTTTTTGTTGGCTGAGTCAAGTTTTTTTTTTTTCTGAAGGAAAACCACATTCTCTGGTGATATTTTCAATTTTGATTGATAGTCGCAGTTTAATCGTTAATATGATAGGATATGCCCATAGTGTACATGTATTTTCTTATTTATGCAGATTTTATTTGTATGATTTTACAACAGATATTTGCTGTCCATTATGATCAGAAGTTATCTCTCTCTCTCTCTCTCTCTCTCTCTCTCTCTCTCTCTCTCTCTCTCTCTCTCTCTCTCTCTCTCGTTAAACATTTGACCTCTTCCAAACGGTTTGACCAGATATTTACTTGGTCTTGCAAGTCGTATAAGTATTATTTATTAATTGAAAGTTTTATTCCCTCTAGAAATAAGCAATAACCCAGGTTCATTTTAATATAATAGGCTACCTATACACACACATAGGCTATGTGCTTTACATATATTTTTGTGTTTCATATATATATATATATATATATATATATATATATATATATATATATATATATATATATATATATATATATTTATATATATATATATATATATATATATATATATATATATATATATATATATATATATATATATATATATATATATATATATATATATATACATATATATATATATATATATATATATATATATATATATATATATATATATATATATATATATATATATATATAGCTGTGTGTGTGCGTATGTGTGTGTGTTTGTGACTCTGTGTTTGTGTGTATAGTGCATAATCGTAACAAAACAGTTATTGGAATATTAAAGATACTCTATTTTAATGATATGTATAATCTTTGAATCCTTGCAATATCTGAAACTATAAGATCAGAACACAAAATATCGTTTGGTGAATTCACAGAGTTAAGCTATCTGATTAGTAAAAGGGACCTTGATCCTAGACCCTAGACTCTAAACCCTAAATCCTAGACCCTTATTAAATCTAAACTAGAGAAATGAGAGGCCATTCAAGGGACTTCAATTATTAAAAAGCTGCATTTCAAAGATACGAGGAATGTCCAGAGCTTTCTTCAGAGCTGCATTTTGGAGAAAACAAGGTTACCCACTAGCGTGAAGTACGAAAGAAATGCCTTGACTGGGGTGGATGATATTACGCGAGAAAGTCTCTCTATAGAGCTTAGCATCATTTGACGACGAACAGATAAAACGAGATAAAGAAAATGCTCTGCTGATGAAGCTTCTGTTTTGTTATAGGAAACTTGCTTTTAGGTTCCTCGTGCTTTTATGTATAAACTTATTTTTGGGGATAGGGAGGATTTTGCGTTTTAGTTTACCGTTTTTATTTCTGTAGGATTAGAATTGTTTAGAAAGGAAATATTTTTTTTCCTAGACCTTAATAGGAAGTCTGGATATATATCTATAAACTTATGTCTCAATTTCCTTTTGCATAGTAACTTATTAACAAATGTCTCAACCTTTGTCTCTATAATCCTTTTCGTAAGATACAAAACAGAGTTTGCATATCTACATTCATACATCTTTAGAGACAGTAATTAATTAGGATCATAACCTAATTTGGATTTTATTTTGTCAAAAAATATAGTTTCTTTTATGAAAAGAATTATTTTCTGTATGATTACAAAGGAAAATGATTGGAAATTTAGTGAAAAAACAGTAACGATTTCATCAAAATCCTTATCCAGAAAATTTACATTTCATTCATTATTTTGCTGAATATCGTGATTAAATTCATCTTTAAATTAACCTTTGTTGAGTTTATCAATTAACGGTAACTGAAATTCATACTTATTTGGTCCTAATGTTAACTACAAGGTAATTCTTCCTTTTAACGTTTATCAACATTCAACTGACTTTCTTTCACCTTTTCATCCCAATATATTAGGTTAGGATATTAAACCCATTATTTTGTCAGTGGAAATTCTGTGACTTTAGATATGAAGGTAAATGACAGGGAGTTACTGGGAGATTGCTTGATTGGTTTTGAGTTTCTGACATCCTGACATTGAAGGTCATTGACGCCAATATCGTTTGTTATGAATAAAGAATAAAAAGAAACTCAATTACAAACATAAAAGCAAGGATATCCTCATTGATTTCCAATCCTAAGTCCCTTTTCAATGATTTAGACGAACACGTTTCTTCTTATTAGCGTAAGAAGAATAATGTTCATATCTCAATTTAAATATAAGATAAATTGAGATTATTCTAGTACATACTGAAAGAGTTTAGAATTTTGTGTAACCACAGTACTTTACTTGTATTGTGACATTTTTTGTAATGTTCTAACTGTTGGATTTTGTCATATCTTTTATTTTTTTTTTTTTTATAATTTCTCTATAATAAGGTTGCACGATTACGTATTTTGGACATTTATATTACACAGGGTTCTGTTTTACGTGAGGTTTCCAGTTGATATAAGGATTCAAGCCAATCTTCTCGTATACCGAGAGAAAACTGGTCCTGTAATAGTTTGTCGCCACTACCACCACCAACAACAACTTATGAAGTTCATGCATCGATTGGAGCCAATTAGGTGTGTGCAGATTTGGGCAATTGGTTCATGCAACGCTTTTAACTAATAAAATTTACATGACATGCTGTCACATATTACAGCAGGAGCCTGGTTCATGTAGCTCCTGGAACCATTTCTATATGTATACAGCGTGCTATATTGGTTCATGTAAGGATTTTGAACAAACCATCTGCGTGTATGGGAGACCAACCTATTCATGCAAAAATATGGAAAAAAAATGTGTATCTATTCATTGAGCTTACTACTTCAAACAAGGTTCCAGGGTACTTTGTTTACACAGGGCGACAACTGTTCATGCAAGGGCTTACAGCCAATTATTGGTGTATAGAGGGAGCCATCTAGTGTTTGCAATATGTAAACAATCACCTTATAAACGAATATTATATCTCCATGAGGTATAACATAATGCCCCTAAAGTCAGAGATTAGTTTGTGTTATCTTTGCATTGGTCACACCTGGTTAATACACGAGTTTCTGATGACTGGCCAACTCCAGCCATATTGCGACGGTTGTTGGTACCCCTGAAAATAAGTCTTTGTTGACTCAATGCCCCACTTTTAACACCCCGAGCAATAGATATCTGTATGAAGCTTAAGGTGAGCATTGCAGGATCAGGCTTGTCAAGATTCTTTGGCAGTATGTGTTGTGCTATGCTAGCGATATTTTTAGATCTACTTCATATAAGGACATCTTCACTTTTATGGTTTTAAATTGAGTAATCTTTTATTCTTTATATATATATATATATATATATATATATATATATATATATATATATATATATATATATATATATATATATATGTGTGTATATATATATATATATATATATATATATATATATATATATATATATATATATATATATATATATATATATATATATATATATATATACATATATATATATATATATATATATATATATATATATATATATATATATATATATATATATATACATATATATATATATATATATATATATATATATATATATATATATATATATATATATATATATATATATATATATATATATATATATATATATATATATATATACACCTATTTGTTTGTTTATGTGTTCCAATAGTAAAACGAATGTTCCATATAATATCTAGTAGTAGCTAAATTCATCTAATTTACACAAATCATTGTAACTCATTATCTTTCTTGTTATGTTATTCATCTCAAGGAGTCTTTTATTTTAAATCAAATCATAGAATTTCAATGTAATTAGTCACTAAAATTAAAATTCAAGTTTTGAAATAATTATTTAAACTTTAGCATTGAGAAAAATATGAAAAACCCAGCGTTGAAAGCAGTATTTAAAATTTAGCATTGAAAGAAGTATTTGCCTAATGTTCCCTGTTCTAAAAGGTAACATTCTCATTCAACAGATAATCAAACACAATAATGAGAAAAGCCAATTGAATCGGAATTTCTACAGACTAATTTGGAAAAAATAATAACTTTTTTTTTAATTTCGGGAAATATTTTCATATACAGTATGCTGATATTTAACATCCAGCACTCGTAATTAGCTCCAAGAGATTGAAATATACTGCTAACAAATATCAGAACTGCCTGTCTGTTTGTCTGTCTCTCTGTCCAAGTGCAAAATATGTTTGTCTGTCTCAATGCAAAACATATCTGTCGGTCTCAGTGCAAAATATGTGGTATAATTGTAAAAGTCTGTCTAGCTAAATGCAAAAAATTTTTGTTTGTCTCAAATGAAAACATTTCAACTTTCTGAAGCGAAATATGTCTGTATGTCTCAATACAAAACAGGCGTGTCTGTTTGAATGCAAGAAATGTCTGTATATCTAAAAGCAACAAATTTTTCTCGGTCTGAATGCAAAATATGCTCGTTTATTGCAATATAAAACATGTCTTTCTGTCTCATTGTAAAATATTTCTGTATGTCTGCAAGCAAAATATTTATGTCTCTATCTTAAGGCAAAATATACCTGCATGTCTCAATGCAAACACGTCAGTCTGGATGCAAAATATGTCTGTATGTCTCAATGCAAAACTTCTTCTGTCCGTCTGTCTGAATGTAAAATATTTCCGTATGTCTCAATGCAAAATATATGTCTGTCTGAATGGTATACATGTCTATATGCTGCAATACAAAAACATGCCTGTCTGCCTGAACGCACAAAATATGTCTTTATGTCTCAATGCAAAACATGTCTGTCTGTCTGTCTGACTACAAAATATGTCTGTGTCGTAATACAAAACATGTCTGTCTTTCTGAATGTATAATATGTCTATATACCTCAATGCAAAACATGTCTCTCTGTATGAATGCCAAATGTGTCTGCATTTCTCATTATAAAACATGTCTGTCTGTCTGAATGCAAAATATGGCCCTATTTCTCAATACATAACATGTCTGTCTGTCTTTCTGAAGGCAAAATATGCCTGTATGTTGTAATGCAAAACATATCTGTCTGGATAAAAAAATATGTCTGTATGTCTCAATGCAAAACTTTGTCTGACTGTCTGTCTCAATGTAAAATATTTTTGTATATCTTAATGCAAAATATGTCCCTCTGTGTGAATGCAATATATGTCTGTATGTTGCAATACAACAATACCTGTCTGTCTGAACGCACAAAATATGTTTATATGTCTCAATGCAAAATATGTCTATGTTTCATTATTAAACATGTTTGCTGTCTGAATGCAAAATATGTCCCTATGTTTCTAAAAATAAAATGTCTGTTGTCTTTTTTAATGCAAAATATGTCTCTATGTCGCAATGCAAAACATGTGTGTCTTTCTCAGAGCAAGATATTTCTATTTGTCTCTATGTATAACATGTCTGTCCGTATGAATACAATCTCTGTCTATATGCCTCAATGCAAAATTGTCTATCTGTCTATATGAATGCAAAATATTTCTGTATGTTTCAATGCAAACTATGTCTTTCTGTCAAAATGCAAAATATGTCTCTATGTTACAATGCAAAAAATGGCTGGCAGTCTCAGTGCAAAATATGTCTTCATGTCTCAGTGCAAAACATGTCTGTTTGTATGAATGCAAAACATGTCTGTATGTCACGCTTCAAACCATGTCTATCTGTCTGAATGCAGAATATGTCTGTATGTCTCAATGCAAAACATGCCTGTCTCCGTAAATGCATGCTATGTCTTTTTGTTTCAATGCTAAACATGTCTGTCTATATGAATGTAAAATATGTCTCTTTACCTCAATGCAAAACATGTATGTATGCCTAAATGCAAAATATGTCCCTATGTCTCAATGCATAATAAGCCTGTCTGTCTGTCTGTCTGTCTGTCTGTCCGAATGCAAAATATGAATGTAGGTCACAATGCAAAACATGTCTGTGTTTCTCAGTGCAAAATATGTCTGTATGTCCCAATGTAAAGCATGCCTGTCTGTATGAATGCAAAATATGCCTATTTGTCAATGCAAAACATGTCTTTCTGTCTGAATGCAACATACGTAAGTATGTCGGAATGCAAAACATGTCCGTCTGTCTGAATGCAACATACGTCAGTATAACGCATTGCACAACAAGTCTGTCCGTATGAATGCAAAATATGTCTTTCTGTCTCAATGAAAAACATTCCTTTCTAGCTCGATCCAAATGTGTCTATGTATCTCAGTGCAAAACATATTGAAACATTTCTTCTTTTTTTGATAATATATTATAATCAAACATACTTTTTAAAGTCCACCCTCTTCTTATACGCAAAAACTAATATTTTCAAGTAAAATTTGATTTACACGGGATAGAATAAGTGTAAGAACAATCTAAAAAAAATTCCTTTCAATATCTGGATATCTCAGAAATAAATGGTCGGAGACAAGAATGTCCTAAGGTGTTTAATTTTATTTTTCTTCTCTTCGTAAATAATTGTTATATATATATATATATATATATATATATATATATATATATATATATATATATATATATATATATATATATATATATATATATATATATATATATATATATATATATATATATGGGAAAAGAGAGAGAGAGAGAGAGAGAGAGAGAGAGAGAGAGAGAGAGAGAGAGAGAGAGAGAGAGAGAGAGAGAGAGAGAGAGAGAAAGTATGTATTATCTGAGTCGTCTCTATCATCGAGGTGATGAATGAATCCGCAAATACCCATCATTCGGAGTACCCTCTTCTTTTCTTCCCTGAGGCCAGTGAGAGAATAAAGAACGCTATGGCCATCAGCCTAAGGCTCGGAGCTATTTTGTTAACATATGGTTGATTAATGACATTGTTTTTCTTGTGTATTATTCTATGGGAAAGGCGGTTCTGCGTAAGGATTGCGAGCGATTAGGAGACAGATTAATTTTGACAGGAAGAGAGTGTAATGGGATTTGGGAGTAAAACCAGGACAGATTTCCTCAGTTGTTAAAAAATCCTTTTGTGTGTGTGTTTTTTTTTTCCTTTTTTGGTTGAGAGAGGGAAAAAACTACAGATAAGTGTATCAATATAACTAAACTAAATCTATGCTGACATAAATCTGTTTAAGCTTATGCATTGATATTTATGTAAGCATATATATATATATATATATATATATATATATATATATATATATATATATATATATATATATATATATATATATATTAAGGTACATGTGTAATATATATATGGATAGCTGAAGTAATATATGTGAACATATACTATACACATAAAAGCTGAGAAATCTCAATGGTATGCCAAATCTAAATTATATGGAAAACAAGAGAAATAGAACAAGAGAACACACCGTTCAACTATCAGTCACTTGTTTACGGAAATCAAATGTTGTTAACCTTTGTAAAGTTTTGTTTATTCAATGTGTATATGTTTTCATGATAATGCTAAGCAAGAATAAAAACACGTCATTATTACAAAATCAAAGGGAGAAACAATGTATTATACTCTTATCAAACAACAGTTTATTATCACAAACACTTTGAAAATTGGAAAAGTACTATTAATGGTAGGTTACGAAATCTCTGTAAAAAGCATTGATTGCAAAGAGGATGCTTTGTACATTGGGTCATCAAATCTACACGGGAATTAGGATAATGTTAATTTTCTCTATAGCAGCTCTCCAACCAATAAATGCTAGAAAATAATAATAATGTTCTAAAAGTTTATTTTGTTGGTCTCGTTTAGAATAAAAAATATGATTAATATGACTTTGTTTATCATCCCTTGATAAAAGGCATTGTCTCTCAATTGTAATGTAATTAATAAGGTCAGACATTTTCGACTTTCACATCCACCTCTTTCAAAGAATTAGAATATCTTGGTGAGAGAAAACCATTCGTCAAATCAAATCATTGGAAGCTACAGTTACTATTTATATAAAGATTTCCTTTGTTTCCTCAACTTTTGAAAATTTAGTAAGGGAAGGGAATTTACAGTTAGACACAGAATTCCATGGTACACCTTGCTCCAAGGAAGTGCATCTTATCACAGACTCACTTCACAGCGAGTAACCAAAAAGGTAGTGCAGGGAGAGTTGCCAGATGTTGTCAACTGGGCTAAACACAAGAACTCGCCGTGCAGCAAGTGTGCGGCTGGGCGCACTTCTTCAGAGTAAGGTGCACCAGGAATTCCTGTGTCCAACTGTATATCCAGAGACTTGCATAAAATAATCGAAATTCAGTTAATTTGTGTTCAAAGCCGTCCTTGGTGAATGATTGTTAAGATAGTTATGAAAAAAGATAAAGGGAAGGAAAGAATGGAAGATTATCTTTAGCTTGGAATTCGTGTCTTCTTTTTTTCTAGAGACTTTTATATCCTTTGTTTTTTTTTTCTTTTTTTCTTTTTAAACACTGCGCTGAAAAGAAAGTGCTACTTCAACTGTTATTAATAGGTGAAACAGAAAGAATGTGAAATGTTAAATGTTAAATGTTAGGTGGACTAATCACTATACACTTAGGATGATTTTTATAAATTTTTATTAAATTTACATAACGATATATAATTGCAGATAGGATAATGACATATGTTTTGTTGAAAGCTACAAAATAAAGAGGATGATAGTAGCATTGACTATTTTATTTCTACTTAAATTGCGATTCCCGAAAGGTACCCAACTATCCACTGTAATTTTATCAAGATATGGCCGTCAAGGACTGCACCTCTTCAGAAAACTAGCAAAAACTGCAATTAAATTGAGAAAGAATGGAGTAGACTTGAAATTTTAAAAACATGTAAAAGCTATGAAATCTTACCCAAATTTTTATATAAACGTAATTTACTTAATTCTAAACTGTATAGAAAATGGCAATTTAAACTTCTGACCACAGGAATCAATCATAAAATCAAAACCATATAAAATTCAGAAAATTGGAAAAATCAGACTAGATACTAACTTAAACACTACTGTTATTTTATAACTTATATCTCCAAAAATGTATGTAAAGTTGATACTAAGACTACAAAAGCCCTCGAAAAGAAACTAAAATTTCTAGGTATAACAAACTCTCTAGATTCACTTGATCCTAATAAAGTTATTTTCAATCACTCCAGTCGAAAATTATCACCTACAGAAGGACTATTAGCATATGTATTGAACTTTAAACTGCTCCATTTCCGTATAAACTTTTATAGACATTTTTAGCATTTGAAAATTTGTACGCATACCTTGACAAGGAGGTTCCATATGGCGATCATGGATATGGCTTTAAACGAGCTATACAAGACATTGCATACAGAACATTCTATAATTAAAACTACACAAAGTTTTTTCCCTCATTTTTTATAAAAAGGATATTGAAATCTTGGGAAATCTAGGTAAAGATTCAACTGTAATTATAAGTAAACCGGATAAAGGTCATGGAGTTGTAATACTGGGTAAAGCTGATTCTGTAAGGGAAATAGAAGATATTTTAAATGATAGGTCTAAGTTCAGAGAGTTGGTGTCGTAAGAACCCTTGATTCACACTTTAAATATGGAGAACAAAATAAACTACAGAGCTCGTAAGTGGAAGAAGGATGACATATTGTCAGATGAAACAGCCTCAACAATAATGGCAACAGGAACACAACTTGGTATTATGTATGGTACCCCAAAGATTCACAAAAGAGGCATACATCCGAGACCAATTCTCAGCGCTATTAATACCTGCTCCTATAACCTGTCCAAACATCTAGTAACTAAGCTCGCCCTCTCACAGTAAATGAATATACCCTGAAAAATACTTTTGAATTTGTAGAGTTGACAAATTCTGTCAAAGATGCAAATAACGATGTTAAGTGTTGCTTTGACATAGAAAGTTTTTTCATAAACATTCCTTTAAGAGAAATATTGGAGATAATTCTTGAACAACTTCTCCCTAACCCATAGGACATTTTTGAAGGTTTCAATAAAACATAATTTAGAACACTATTAGAACTAGCTACCACTACCTCCACATCCATCTTTAATGACAAGTTATATGATCAGGTAGATGGAGTAGCAAAGGGATCGCCGTGTGGACCAGCCTTGGCAAATATGTAATATAGTGAAAAGAAATGGCTGGGTGAATGTCCTGTAAAATTTAAGCCTTTTTTGCACCGTCGATATGTAGATGATACATTTTTACTTCTCAAAAATTTATATCACATAAGCCAGTTTTTAGATTATTTAAACACAAAGCATCGTAATATAAAATTCGTATTACAAAATTTACAAAAGAAAACGACCAGGATGATACTTTGCCTTTTCTCGATGTCTTGGTCTCTCTGAAACATAATACCTTGAAACTTCAGTATTTCGAAAAAAACAAAAAAACAAAAAAAAACAAAAAAAAAACTTTTACAGGACTAAGCACTAATTTTTTAAGTTCGGAACCAAAAATCTACAAAATTAATTCCATAAAAACACTATTATATAGATGTTATCCTGTATGTTCAACTTATCTAGGGTTATATGAAGAAGAAAATTTTTTAAAACTTTTTTTTTATTAACAATGGGTTCCCTCTCAACCTCTATTACAATTAAGTCAAAAAGTTGTTAGGTAAAATTCACTGTCAAAATTTAACAATTCAAACGGTCAGTAATGTTTCGGAGAGAATAAGAACAGAGGTTATGAGTGTTTGGGGGAAGTGTTATCCCCACATAGATTTAAAACTTATTTTTAATAACAAGCTCAGTTGGCTCACTTTTCAAATATAAGGGGAGCCTACCTACTCCCTTGTGTTCCGGTGTCATATACACTTTTCAATGTGCTCTACCAACTGAACTATCAGTCGGTAGAGCCGTTGCTTGCATAGTTTCAGGCCCACAGTTGGGGGTTCGAATCTCCACCCGGTCAAAACTATTACCATAAAATGAATTCCAAGTGGATATATATTCCCAAGATAGAATTCGGTATTGAATGCCACTAGTGGGTGATATTTACACACACACACACGCACACACACACACACACACACACACATATATATATATATATATATATATATATATATATATATATATATATATATATATATATATATATATATATATATACACACACACACATACACACACACACATATATATATATATATATATATATATATATATATATATATATATATATATATATATATATATATATATATATATATATATAGAAAGCAGATACTTCAGCATTTGGACAGTTTCTTGCTAAGCTTTTGGGAATAACATTTCCCATCATCGAAGTTAGAAAATGTGAACATAAAAGACAAATCAATAGACATAATTACGTTAAATTAATAAGATTCAGTTAAACAGGCAAGAATTATACCAAATACATAGAGATACTTAAAAAATTATGTGGATGGAATATACTAAAAAATAAGAAATTAAACCAAATACATCTAATTAAAAATAAAAAAAAATTAAAAGAATGACATAAGAAATGAGCAATATCAAATCAGAACAAATATACAGAAAACTTTAAAAAAGCAGAAAAAGAAATCACAGAACATAATAGATATGGAACTCAAAATAATACACAGAAATAACCTGGAAAATAAGAAAAAAACAGACAAAAAAAAATAATAAAAACACCGGATAAAAAAGAAACTAGCTGTGGAGGATTAATTTTTATATTTCATTTTTGCCAAATCCTGAGAGAGAGAGAGAGAGAGAGAGAGAGAGAGAGAGAGAGAGAGAGAGAGAGAGAGAGAGAGAGAGAGAGAGAGAGATGGATGGGTAGTTAGTGTATCGATTGTTTGTTGTGAGAAAGACTGTTGGTTTAAATGAGATTGTTTGCTTATGTTTTTAGTTAGGTTACGGCAGAGGTGAATGTCTTGGGTGAATGCTTATTCTAATTTGACTGCAGCTTAAGGAAGTTGCGTGTGTGAACGCTGGATTATTATTTTTCGACCAGCGTGGAAGTGATTATTTATATTCTGAGGCGTAATTCCTCCTTTGGAGACACTAAATTTAGAAAGTTGATTTTTTGTTGATGACCTGGCCTGCACTTGATATTGTTTGAACTGCTCAATTGACTGCACAACCGTTGATGACCTGGCCTGTTTATTAAGATTCCGATTGCTGCTAATGATGATGATGATGATGACCACTAATTGACTGTTCAGTTCAGTTGACGAACTGCATATAGTTCCGTTTGTCACAGATTGGTGGCTGTGCCAAGGAGTGATCGGTTTGTGTGCGGAGACAGTTTCTGCATTAATAAATAAACAATTATAAACATATTTGGTAGTTTGCCATAAAAGACAGTTTGGCTTTGTGTTGAGGACAGTGTTGATGTCCCATAAAATATAATATACATTTTGGTAGTGGTCGAGTTTAGTTTCAAGTTTGTTAAGGTTATTTTGATTTATTTGAACGGTGTTACAGTTATTTGAATGGTTTTTAGTATTAAGTGATTGTTGTAAGTTTTAAGAAATATAGTTTTAAGGTTATGTTTTGTTTTGTTTTTTCCCTTTTGTCTAAGAGTGTGGTGTTAGAAAACGTAAGGGGAAAGTTTGTTTTGTTGAGACATTTGTCAGTTAGAGTGATTCAAGGGTGTGGGGTTTGTTTTTGCAACATCCCGCCACATCATTTTGGCGCCCGAACAGCGACTGCCGAGGTGGGATTGGAAGCTGGACTGTTGGACAAAGGACTGAATTAGGATTAGGAATTAGATATAAGGTTAATGAAAAAGGGACGAGCAATTAAGGGTTTTGAAGGATGAATTGCGGCTGATTAAGGAGCGTGAGGAGAAGTTGTCTGTAGAGAAAGAGAAATTGTTGCGTGAGAATGCGAGGTTGAGTAGTGAGAATGAGGAGATGTGAAAGGAACTGAAAGCACTAAAGGGAACTGTAGAGAGAGTGGAAGACGGAGTTGAGATAAGGATGCGTGAGAATGAGGAACGAATGGAAGCTATGATGGGGCAGTTAATGGGAATGATGAAAACTTTCATGGTTGAAGGCGCAGTCGGCGGAGTGGCCTCTGCTACGGGTAATGGGTTGATAGTGGAAGAGAAAGTTAAGGTAGGTGATGATGGGAAAGGAAGTGATAGTGACAGTAATAGTAATAGTGATAGTGCGATTGAAGATAAGGGAATTAGGCATAGTAAGGATAAACAGAAATGTAATAGGGAGAATGAGAAGAAAGGTAGAAGTGATGTGAAGAAAGAGAAGAAAAAGTGTCAGGATGATAGCAAGGATGATCGTGAATGGGTGAAAGTGGTGTGTAAGAAAAGGGCTAGTAAGAGTATGATCAAGGATAGGAGTATGAGTGTGGAATTAGATTCTTTCTATTCTAGCGAGGAAGTAGGAAACAAGAGGGAAGGTAACAGTGATGATAACAGTGAGAATGAACATGATGTGTATAAGACTGTATTTATGAGAGAGGTACCTCGGTGTGAAAGGTTCAATGAGCATAGTAGTAGGGATGTATATGAATTTTTCAAGGAGTATGAGAGGTATTGTCAGGATAAGTATGGTGATAGTAATAGAGTTTGGGCTAGGGAGTTAGGAGTTTGGTTGATAGTGGAAGAGAAGGTTAAGGTAGGTGATGATGGGAAAGGAAGTGATAGTGATAGTAATAGTAATAGTGATAGTGAGATTGAAGATAAGGGAATTAGGCATAGTAAGGATGAACAGAAATGTAATAGGGAGAATGAAAAGAAAGGTAAAAGTGATGTGAAGAAAGAGAAGAAAAAGTGTCAGGAAGATAGCAAGGATGATCATGAATGGGTGAAAGTGGTGAGCAAGAAAAGGGCTAGTAAGAGTATGATCAAGGATAGGAGTATTAGTGTGGAATTAGATTCTTTATATTCTAGCGAGGAAGTAGGAAACAAGAGGGAAGGTAGCAGTGACGATAACAGTGAGAATGAACGTGATGTGTGTAAGACTGTATTTATGAGAGAGGTACCTCGGTGTGAAAGGTTCAATGAGCATAGTAGTAGGGATGTATATGAATTTTTCAAGGAGTATGAGACGTATCGTCAGGATAAGTATGGTGATAGTAAGAGAGTTTGGGCTAGGGAGTTAGGAGAATATTTAACTGGGTATTTGTTGATGATATATGGTGTGATAATGAGTGTAGGGGATGTTGATTATGAAAGTGTGAAAAAGAGAATAATTGAGCAGGTAAAACGTATAAAAGGAAGTGTTCGGTATAAGCGTAAGAATGATTTTGATGAGGCAAGGATGAATGTAGGAGAAGCTATATCAATGTATGTATGTAGGTTGGAAACGTTAGCTAGGAAGAAGTATGGGGATGAAGGCATAAATGAAAATAAGGAGTTAATTAGAAAGATTTTGGCGACTATACCTGAGAATGTGAGTGAATTTATTAATTTGAAACGTAGGGAGAAGATGAGGTGGAAGTAAGAAAGATTTACATGGGATGATATCTTAGAGATAGTTGAGGATTACGAGTTAGATAGATGTATGAAAGAAAGTAAATCTGTGAGTGTAAGAAGTGGAAGGGAGGAAAGTGTGCCAGAATTTGTTAGTTTTAGAGATGCCGTTATGAGAGGACCGATGAGGGTAGCTGATACTGTAGTAGATAGGAGTGTTAGGGCGAGTAATGTGGGAATACCTCTAAGGTCAAATGAAGGGTTTAGGCAAGGGAATCAGGTTTGGAGGGATAGGAGTGGTAGTGTGCAGCAAGGTAGGTCAGGTAGCTGTGTCTGTGAAGAGAAGTGTTATAAGTGTGGGAAAGTGGGGCATAAAAAGAATGAGTGTAGATGGGCGTTAGGAGCATGTTTCGGGTGTGGAGAGACAGGGCATCGTATTAGTTAGTGTAAGAAAGAGAAAGGGGTTAATTGTAATTTGTGTGGTATGACTCGGCACATTGTGAGTGGATGTCGGAGTAATCGTACAAATGTGATTTGCGGCAATTGCGGTAAGGATGGTCATTATGCTAGAATGTGCAAGGAGCCTCGGGGTAAGTGTACTGAATGTGGTGCAGATGGGCATGTAGCTAGGGTATGTAGGAAGCAGGGAGTAAATCAGCCAGGATGTTCGAGAAACTAGAGTGTAAGATGGTTCAGCTGGGTGAGTCCTCGAGTGTGTGCGGAGTGAATGTGATGCATGTTCGTGAAGGTTTACTGCATGAAGACGTGATGGTGAAAGAGCTTATGACTGCATGAGTGCAAAAGTAAATTTTAATGGAATAGAGCTAGCTGGTCTCATTGATACTGGTTGTGGTGTCAATTTAATGTTTAGGAATTCGTACAATAAGGTAAGGGATGTTTGTGAATTTAGGGGGTGTAAAGGTGAAGTGAAAGGTATCGGTAATTTAAGTATGTCTGTGCAAGGAAAGTTACGTGAAAATGTTATTATTGGGGGGCTGATGATGGGAGATAATGATTTTTATGTGGTTCAGTGAGTAAATGACAAATATGATGTGTTATCAGGTAATAACTTCTTGAAAAAATGTGGTATGATTGTACATCCTAGTGTAAATATGATAGAGAGGAAAGTTAAGGGTAAATTTTGTGGTGAATTTTATTTGAATGAAGATGGTAGTGTATGTACGAAGGTATGGAAAGGTGTGCCATTAATAGCGAAAGAAGGTGTTAAATTGTACAGAGATGCGAGTGAGGTTATCAGTGTAAAAGTTGCATGTCCGAATAGTCTGGGAATTGCCAATAGTGACAATTGTGAATATGTAGTGGAAGGTTTGGAAGCAAGTAATTTAGTGAAAACAAGTGTGCATGTGTATGATGGTATTTTGAATTTGCAGGAACCGAAGGTGTATGTAAGCTTGTTGCCGACTGTAAGGAGAAAGAGAATACAGGGAATACGTGAGGGTGATTGCATGGGATGTATGTATACGTTGGTCAATGTAAAGGATGAAAGGTATGTTAAACTGAGACATGTTATGACGGGTAAGATAAAACAGGATGACGATTAGGACTATGAAAGTTTGAAAGAAAGAATTAATGTAGATGAGAATATAAGTGAGGAGAAAGGGAACAATTGAATAGGATGTTATGGGATAGACGGAGATTTTTGAGTTGTGGTGACTTGGATTGTGGGGGATCAAAGCTGCCTGAATTTAAGATAGTTCTTAGTAATGATACCCCCATATATCAGCGTCCCCGACATTTTTCTCCGCCTATTGCTAGAGAAATATAAGAGCAGTGCCAGGAGTTAGAGCAAATGGGTGTAATAGAGGAGTGAGAGTGCCTGGAATAGCCCTATTGTACCTGTAAGAAAGCCGGATGGAGGTTTACGTATGTGTATTGATTATAGGAAGGTGAATGAAGTAACTGTTAAAGAATGTTTCCCGATGAATATAGTGTCTGACTGTGTGTGTAAGATGCATGGTATGAAAGTTTTTAAAAAGTTAGATTTAGTTAGGGACTATTACCAGATGCCTCTGGCAGAGGGGAGCAGGCCCATTACGGCATTTTCAAGTAGAAATTATCATTATCTATTTAAAAGATTAAGTTTGATATCCTTCGAAAGAATTTAGAAGAATCACAAATCATAATGAAAAGGAATCATGATAAAAATAGCGAAGCCAACTAAAACATATACAGTGGGTGATAATGTATACATATAGGTAAATGTACGTAAAAGACTCAATTATAAACTAACACCTAAGTTTGAAGGCCTATTTAGCATTTTGGGAAACATTAATGGCCAATAGATTTAGAGTTCAAAACGTATCCCAGCCCACTGATGAAAGAATTATAACATTGGCTCACATAAGAAATTAAAATAAGAGAGAAGGAAGTGAGGGAATTTTTTGTTATTCTTTATCTATGAAATTTATATGTGAAAAATTTTTTCTTCTTAAAATATAGGAATAATTACATATATTTTTCTCGTTACAGGTTTCCAAGATGAAGTTTTTATTGTTAGGAGTGATATTGCTCGCTTAGACATTTTTCTCGTGTGGGAAGAGCTCTAAAACTAAAAGTATAGATTTTAAATATGGCACTATAGTAGAGAGACAAGAAGACGTTTTTGTTACATCAAGTAACTTAGTTGTTGAAGTACGCATGCAAGCAATTTTTCTCCCAGAGCATGACGTCACTAGCTTGAATAGCGCCATTTCAAGGTTTGCTGTTTCATTGAATGAAAAGCATAGAAGACACTTTCCTTTTAATACAGAGAGTTCACTTGCATCGACACTAAATATTGCAGCAGATAATAAGTTCAATTGCAGACTGAACAACGGCTCGTGTATATAATACGACAAGGCCGGCTTCAATGTATCATGCCCAGACAGATCCATGTCCTATTCTCAAATCTTTGTTGCAGCAGATGGTTGTATCGGTACGTCCCTGAATTACATGGTCCGAGGAATCAAGACTATCATCAGAGAACGGGCCTACTTCACGAACTTTACATGTCGTCTACAATTCCATCTTTACCTCTCCCATAAAATGCACGAGTGGCTAAGCGGTTGATGAAATTAACCGAGATGGACCACCCGACACCGACTTATGAAGACCTTCGTTTCTAGGTGTTACTAGCAGCAATCAGTGTTACGGTGATGATATTTATCGCCGTTAACATCTTTGGCGTAGGTTAAGAACAAACAAGTTGGAGACCAAACAGAACGTTTTGCCATGTCTAGACAAAACTCCTATTTTATTTCAATTTAAAGCTGTTTGAAACTGGCCCCTTCATTCGCTCAAAAGAGTACGATTGTCTTGGAAAAGTGTTGTGCATGAAAAGCAGTTAGTACGCTAGTAATATGTAGTTGAAGAGACTCTTGATCATTTGCATTTTAAAAAACATTTTAATAACATCTAAAATATAAATATGTTTTGGGGCATCTAATAAAATATATAAGCCCTAAATGTTAAAATAAGGAATCTATTGGCATCTAATAAAATATAAAAGCCCTATATATAAAAATAATATATATATATATATATATATATATATATATATATATATATATATATATATATATATATATATATATATATATATATATATATATATATATATATATATATATATTTATATATATATATATTCTTTTTTGGCAAGGAAAGGGTCCTTCAAAACCTGGTACACTGGTTAAATATTTTCAGTTTTTTGTGTTTGTCTTTATGTTTAGTAAAGGTTAAGGTAGGCCTATGCCTGCACAGGGTTTCAGTACTAGGACAGCTTGAAGATCTTTATAAGATGTAAGGATAGCATTCTATACCATCTTTTTTAGCAACGGAATGTTAGATTTTGTTTATTTCTCATGAATTTTGAAATTATGAGGAACTGGTATTCTGGGATTGGATATTGTAGTACACAGTACTTGAAGTAAATGGTTCCAGAAATAAATCACCTTGATCAATCAGGAGTAATGATAATGATGTTAACTATTATTTAAAATAGACCCTCTTTGATGCATGGTTGTTTGAATGCAACAGCTGTTCCGGCAGATTTGACTATAAAAAGTCTTCTGATGACTGTAGCTAATTTTATTATCTCTGCTACAGCATCTGCAGGCAAGACTCCTTACTGGCAGAATGCAGTAACCTCACTGATAGAATGTTGTAATCTCTACGATTTTTTTTTTTTTTTACATTCATTCATTTATATAAGCAATATTTTCATTACTTGTGGGATCCATAACATTAATTATTGCGGAATTTGTATGAAATAAGTTATAATTCTATTCAGCATTTAGGAAACAAAACATTTTTAAACCAAGAAATTACCTTCCAAAAAAGGTTATCATAAATAATTATTTAATCCAGTATAGATTTTGATTTAATTCTAGTTATTATGATCCTTTTCTAGAGGTTTAATAAAGAAACTTGTAATTTGTAAAGGGACTATTGCTGAAATATTTTCAAACACAGGGAAAAAATCTAAACTTATATCATAATGCACATTTCATAAATCTAAACCACAAAATGTCAAATACCTTAGCCTTAAAACCAAATTCTTATTTGGAATCTATTTTCTTTTTATTAGTCAATTCCGTCTACTATATCGTTTCTTCTCTGTAATTCATATAATACTAAAGTAGCTGATAGGTAAGCACGCGGGCACGCACACACATTCAATCCTTCCCACCTCCTTCACTTTTCGTAACTATAACCCGCTCATTCTGTAATTTGTGGAAGTTTGTGGTTTCCGAGTGTACTTATCAGGTACAACTTATTAGCTATTTTTATAATTTAACAATATTAACTTCCATTTGATTTGTTAAGGCTTCAACAAAAGCATGAATACTTTCCACGAACAATATGATAAGACTGACCATTTCATACCTTAGCAGAGCTAAATGGTCCAGATGAACATCAAGGATCGAACAAACAATTTTAATTGACCTCTATTTTTTTTTGTGGTTTTTTAAAAGGAAAGGAAATGGGGAAACAGTTTTATAGAAGCCTTAGGGACGTTTAGCGTGATTGGATCAGGTCTCCTGGACCTCAAAAATCTCTGTGCAACTGATAGCCTCTCTCTCTCTCTCTCTCTCTCTCTCTCTCTCTCTCTCTCTCTCTCTCTCTCTCTCCACAATGCTGATAGAGAATTCTTTGAAGTATCTTTGAAGTATGTTTTTTTATTCTTTTTTGGTGTGGGGTGATCCGTTATAGGCGAATAAATAATAAATTTGGATCCCCCAGGGCTTGATGGGGGAAGTCATACATGTGAATTAAGATATGAAAATACGCTTCACGTGACAAAGGTAAAGGAGATCTATCGAGGCTTTATATTGAGTGTATCTGTTAATTCTTTTTTATTCAGATTTACTTCGAAAGTTATATTTATTGTTTTGTTTTTTAGAAGTTGATATAATCAGATTCATATTTCACGAAATTAATTAAATGAAAAAATTATTTTGTAAACATTGAATATTGAAAGACATTACGGAAACTTTATCATATTAATCAAAAATGCATTTAATCTCGAGGGTCTTAAAATATGATTAACTGTATAATGATACTAAATAGCTAAACACTTTAGCTGGATTAAATTCTAAACATCAAATATACATATCTTTAGATGATTCATTTTCCAGATGATCTAATTCCTTAGAACTCTATCAAAGAAATATTTAATGTATATAACACATACAAAATATTTTTTCATATTTTTTTTTCTAGTTTCCTGATCTTTGTTTCTTTCGAAATGAACAAAGCTCTTTCTAAACTTGATTTGATCTCATTTCTAAATGGTCAGCGAGAATTCTAAAAAATAGAATTTCCATTTTTAATATTAGAAGAGACTTCCTTATTGGATCTTGCATAATATCTCGACATTGTGCAACAGGCAATGTTTAATCTGATATGAATATTCAGAAATGCCTTAAATTACAGTTCATAATGTTACAGAATTTTCTAATTGTGTACTATAATGATATAGAATAAAAATTATATCAAAGCTAATTTTACAAAATTTTACTCGCCTTAAAGCGGACAAGGATATTACTGCCAGTGCAAAACTTTAGTGTGCTCACATGTTTGTAACAGCCTACAAGTAATTTATTAAATTTTCCATATATATATATATATATATATATATATATATATATATATATATATATATATATATATATATATATATATATATATATATATATATATATATATATGCATATTTAAATATATGTATAGTACGTCCTAGATTTCGTCAATGTCGTCTTCTGAATGGCAATATTCGTGGTCTTCATGTAAATATCCAAGACCTTACAGTTGCGTCCCGACATTATATTCTTTTGTGCTCTGAAACTTTGGTTTCTAATATGAGGCACTCCTCTGAGCTCCTTATAAGTGGTTTTAAGAAGCCAATAATGTTGAAACGTGATGCCATCTCTAGGGCCAGAGGAATGGCGGTGTATATTAGCACCTAGTACCATGCTTCTCATGAGTCCTGCTATCAATGTGGATGTCATGAGATTCAGGTAATGAAAGTTTGTTATAGGCATAACAACTTTTATTTGTGTTTCATTTACCGGAATCAAGACATGGATGACTTTATCTTCGATTGTCTTCTTTTGTCTTTGATGGTGATTTTAATGCTCACCATAGGGAGTGATTAAGTTCTATCTATCCTACCGGTCGCCATGGCTTAAGAGCTTTAGACTTTGCCTCTGAATCAGGCTGTGAGCAAATCATAAATGAAGCTACTCACAGGTCTGGTAATTGCTTGGACCCCGTATACACTGACTCCCTTGGTGTTATAACTAGTAAGGTTGGGTCTCCAAACGGGACATCTGATCACGCCTTGATTTCATTAGTAGTGAAGACTGAGAAGCCTCTCCCTGATATATCATACTCTTGTAAAATTTATATGAAATCCCAAGCAGACTGGTATGGGATTTTGCGTGATCTTTTGGGCTTGAATTGGTCATAATTAGATAGTAGTGTAGATCCTGTTGTCCCTTTGAATGAGAATCTAGTCAACATAATTGATAGGCGTATCCCTTCTCGTGTGCTACGGTACCGAGTGAGGACAAACCGTGGTTCAATGATGATTGTAGACGTGCTTATTTGGAGAAGAAGGAGGCCTATCCTCTTTGGAAGGGTAACAGATCAGATTTGACCTGCATCACCTATACTCAGCTTCGAGCTTTTACTCAGAGAGTTTATGCCTCAACTGAAAAGGAGTTCAATTTAACCACAAAAGAAACCCTTTCTGGTACAACTCAGGAACATAAATGGTGGTGTACCTTTAAATCTGCA
>NC_090753.1:40058371-40060871 GCF_036898095.1 Palaemon carinicauda | reverse complement strand
TATTATTATTATTATTATTATTATTATTATTCTTACCGTGGTCTTCCACTATCTTGGTTTAAAGTTCTCTTGCTTGAGGGTACACTTGGGCAAATGATTGTATCTTATTTCTCTTCCTCTTGTATTGTTAACAATATATATTTTATATATGAAATATATGTTTTAATGTGGTGTTACTGTTCCTCAATGAGCTGTTTTCCACGGTGGAGGGCCTTCGCTTATATCATCTTGCTTTTCCAACTAGGGTTGCAGTTTAGCAAGTAATAATAATAATAATAATAATAATAATAATAATAATAATAATAATAATAATAATAATAATAATAATAATAATAATAATAATAATAATATTCTTTTATCTATTATTTTTTATTTGTTATTTATTGTTTATTATCTATTATTCATTGTTTATTATATATGGATATTTATTATTACTTATTATCATTCAATATCATTTATTATTATAATAATATATTAAGGGAACCATTAAATAAAGAAAAAATCTATGATTTAATTGTAAAACAATGATATGGAATTTAATTAGCATTTTCAAAAAGAAAGTGTTTATGAGATTATAATAAGAGATCGTGATTGGAATTTATTTAGAGATTACAAGAGAGTTAATAAAAGCAGATATTGAGAATTTCAATGGCGAAGGTCGCAAGTAAATAGAATTTTATTGAAGTTGAAATGATTGAAGGGAATTGAAGGTTGCAGCGTTTGATGATGTTTGGCACAGTTACGAAATCGAATATTTTAATGTAATTTGGAAGCCTCGAATTAGAATATGCAAGTTTCAATGGTGATGTATATTGTGGAATAGATATGGGAAGAACTATTATTAAGAATATTAAGATTATTATTATTATTATTTATGAAAATAAAAATGATCCTTGAATTTGTTCAAAATTATTGTTATTGTTGAAATGTTAGATTATTATCATTATTGATAAAATTATTAAAATCATTAACATTGAAATTTATATTAAAACTATTATTATTATTGGAATTGTGTACTATCGTTTCCAGAGGCCGTGTAATAGTGTTTTTTTTTTTTTTTTTTTTTTTTTTTTTTTTTTTTTTTTTTTTTTTTTTTTTTTTAAATAACTCCTAAAATAACTAATGGATTTCCATGATATCAAAGCAGGGAGCGCTTCATACAATGGCCTAATTTTGGGAAATACTGTGCATTGCCAATTATGTTTCATTAACTATTTTACTTAAGAAAATGAGGCTAAAGCCAGTCTTAGCCACCCACACATTCGCAAAAGTGATGACGTCCCTCAGTGACGTTGTTATAACGTTTCTTCCCCTGTACCTCCCATCCCCTGAATTATTAAACGCCTGTTTAACTCCATAGATAATTGTCATATGACCTACCCCCAAGCAATACGAAATTCTTTGTCAGTAAAAGTTCAGCATTCTTGGTAATGTGATTCGTGACTTTAGACTTTACCTAAACACAAGACCAACGTTTTATATTTTACCCACTCACTTACATTGAAGATCAAGAATGAGACTTATGACAGGAGACGAAAGAAGCCATGCTAACCCTACACTTCGTACTTCAAGCGAGTGTTGGTAGAGCAATAGAAATAGTTTTCTTTAGGTTAAGCCGTAGGACTCATTCTTCCATACAACACAGGTTACTCGATACATCAAGGAAGAAAATGACAGAGAGCATTGTTTGATATAATCTATCATATCAATTTCACAAGAGAGAGTAGCTTGAATTCCTTAGAAGGTAGACTTCTAAAAGATGTTTCATATAAGGGCATTGATATCGGCCATTTGATAAATTTTTAAAATATATATATATATATATATATATATATATATATATATATATATATATATATATATATATATATATATATATATATATATATATATATATATATGTATATATGTATATATGTATATATATATGTATATATGTATATATGTATATATATGTATATATGTATATATATATATATATATATATATATATATATATATATATATATATATATATATATATATATAATATATGTGTGTGTGTGTGTGTGTGTGTTCATACATACATAAAAAATATTATTATTTCAACCTATAGTTTTATATATTTATTTACGTTATAAATACCAGTACCTATTTCTGTTACTTAAAAGTTATGTGAAAAATATCATTGCAACTTTGTCACTGGATTTATACCAGACTTTAATTAATGAACCTATCAACCTTACTTTGAGAGATCCATTGACATTGTCTACATGCCAAGGTGATATACTCGTATCAAAGTATTTATTAGCTTTGCTTTATTCAAAGATAATGTTATCAACAATTGCTGGAAACCATAGATTTATGAGGGATGAAAAAAAAAAAAAAAAAAAAAAAAAAGATATGGACACTTATACATTTTATTCATCATCATTCTCAAGGAATTTTTTTTTCTATTTCTACTAACGTTTTTATTTTATTTTTTTTATTTTATTCTATTTTTTAGTCGCAAATCTATAAT
>NC_090753.1:40030456-40047956 GCF_036898095.1 Palaemon carinicauda | reverse complement strand
ACTAGTGTATGATATATGGAGGACACTTCGACCCGGAATAGGCATGGCACATACTAAACAGAACTGCAACACAATATATATATATATATATATATATATATATATATATATATATATATATATATATATATATATATATATATATATATATATATCACACATCTTCGGAAAAAAAAATGAGATACATGAAAAAATTTACACAATAGAATATAAATAATTCCACTCATTTCTTCCTAATACCTCTGCAACTAAAATACAGAATACCCAAAGTGAAAAAAAATATATATATAAAATTTTTTTACATAACCTCATCAATAACCTCCCCCTGATTTCGGGCAATACGGGCTTTTTGGGTGAGACAGGTGTAGGAATGGATATTCTTTCATCCCTCAATTTCACAACACAACTCACCACCACTGTTATGCCATTTATTTAAATCACTACAACACTTGCACTTGCAACTTTCAACCGGTGGCCACTAGCCGTTTTCTCGGGAAAATCATTCATATTCCCGCCCTTCTCTTATAACATTAAGCATAATGTATTCACATCTACATTCTCTAACACAGCCTATCCTCAATGCTGAACTTTAATCCCACAGCCACTTGATTAAAACATCATCATCCTGACGGATCTCTGATTGTTTTTAGGTTCACACAGTAATGTTATACATATTGCCACACTCAGCAAAATTACCACAACATTTTACGTATACATTAAGCATCAACATAATTACACATTGTTATCATCAAGTTTATTTAAAACACGTCAAAAGAAGAAATGACGTCTGTTCAAACAACAACAACAGCAAAGGAAAAAAAATTCTACTCATCAACTCGAGGGGTAAGGAGGAACACTTTTGAAAATAACCTCTTCAGGCACCACATGTTTTTGTGCCTGATGATGTTGCCACATTGCACCATTAATGCTTTGTATCACATCTGTATTAGACTTAACCATCTTTACTCGGTATGGACCCACATACGCTGGCTCTAGTTTGTGTTTTCTAGGTTGTAATTGTTTCAAATACACACGATCGCCCACAAATACTTTTACCGGTGCGGTTTTGAACCGACCATCTTTCTTTGAGCTGTGATTTTCATTAGCTCTTTTCAAAAAACCTTTCAGTGGTGTTCATTACTCTCCTCAATAGATTTAATATATATACACGGAATTGCTCAGTTGAATAATTTTGCTATTGTTGCGAATTAATGTTCAAAACTAGTTCATCGGTAGGAAGCATGGCGTGCCAATGAAGGTGATCATCAGCCACTAAGTAATGTAAAATTCGCACTACTTCCCTATTATGCGATTCCACTATTTCATTTGCTGAAGGCCTATATGCGGTCACTGAAAAGTGTTCAGTTTTCATCAATTCCGTGACCGATTTCACCACCTTATTTATAAACACGAGACCATTATTATTTATAAAAGTTTTCGGGCAACCAAACATGGCAATTAAAGAGCACACGCCTGGGCTAATGCATTTGCTGATTTATCCTGATTTTCGGGTAACCAAACCTAATAATGAAAGAGCAAAGCGCCTGGGTTAATGAATTTCTAGATTGCATAAGTATGGGTGTACCGAGTAAATGCATCTACAAATACACATATATACTTATGTTGTGTTAACCCAGTAGGAAATGGTCCTACTACATCCATATGCACTCTATAAAATTTAATAGGAATCACAGGCCACTTTCTGGCTTCACAACACGTTCTTTGAAACAGTTACAGGCATGTCAACTATTTATATAATTATCTATAGATTTTTTCATTCCTAACCAAAAGAAGGATTCAAGTGCTCTCCTTAATGTTCTGTCAATTCCTAAATGCCCTGCATACGGACTTGTATGTACAATGTGGATGACTCATTTAATTAAAGAGGGAGGAAGAAATACCCGTGCACAAAATGCCCCTTCCGTCTTCTCGTAACTACGATATAAGATATCATTTTCATAAAAAAAATTCTCACGGGACACATTCAGAAATGACGGATAACTCTCCGATTCCCCTTTAATCACTGCTCGCACTCTTTCCATTCATTCCTATTTTTTTCTGTCGCTCTCAGACTTCTTTTATGTCCCAATCTCCAAAGTCATGTCCTCAGCCACCCAAATGTATTCATCTTCATTGCTCGTCTCTCTCTCTCTCTCTCTCTCTCTCTCTCTCTCTCATATCTGCAACTCTCTCTTTCTCTCTATCTCTCCGCTACCGTATTCTTAATGCTCATCGGAAGAATTCCCACCCCGTTTTCTATTTTCTCTATTACAATGGGGGTCTTCAAAATTCTGGTTACGTTCTTCGTTCCTCTTTTGTACCCTAGTTGTTACTCCTATTACTGCACCTCTAGAGTAAGCATCAGCTACCTTGTTAGCTTTACCTCCTATGTGGTGAAAACTCTTTATATTAAACTCTAACAATCTTTCAATCCATCTCGCTTTCATAAGAGGTCAAATCATTTCTATAATACAAATCACGTAGGGGGTGATGATCGCTTTGCAACTCAATCGACTGACCTAATAAAAAGAACCGATACCTCTCTAGAACCCAAAGAATAGCCAAAGCCTCTCAATCAAATATACTATAATTCTTTTCTGCCCCTTTTAACGCCCGGGAAGCAAATCAAATGGGTTGCTCTCTGATTTTATCATCTCGTTGAGAAACTATACCACCAATAGCTACGCTACTTGCATCTGTTGTCACTAAAAGATGGCGATCAGATCTAGGATATACAAGTAGTTCATAGCTAGTTAAGGCAGCTTTCCAATGGTTAAAGGCCCTTTCTCCTTCCCCTCCCCAATTTATTACTTTTTGTTTCTTTAAAGCGTCTAAGGGTCATGCTATCTTTCCAAAATCTCTTATGAATTTACGGCGATACCCAGCAAGCCCCAGGAACCTAGCTACTTCCTTAGAGTTACGTGGCCTGGGAAAATCTCTAATAGCTGCTACTTTACTGGGCCGGGTTGGATACCTTCTGGGATTATTATGTGACCTAAAAATTCCACCTGTTTACAGGAAAATTTGCGCTTTGACAAATTTACTTTTATACAATTACGTCGCAATGATTCTAAAACTTTACGAATATTATTATTATGTTTTTCGGCCGTTTTCCCTATAATTATGATATAATCTAAATAAACAAGAACAATATGGCCAATTAAGAGCGACAAAATCGCCATCATTACTCTAGAGAAATGACTTGGATAATTTTTAACATAGAAAGGAAGAAAATTAAACTGAAATAATTGGTCATTACCTATAAATGCCGTTTTACATTTACTGTCTTTCTGAATTGGTATTTGATAATATCCAGATTTTGAACCAACAGTTGTAAAATCTTTGCTATCCTGTACTTTCACAAGTAATTCTTCAATCGAGGGCAATGGAAATGCATTATCCTTAGTGACTGCATTTAACTTCCTATGATCAACACACAATCTTACCGAGCCATTCTTTTTCCTAACAGCTACAGGGGATTCGCTCTCCTCGATTATCCCTTGTTCCCTTAACTTATTAGTTTCTCTTTCTATCTCTCCCCGGAAAAGAATGGGTACCTTATAAGGCCTTGACCTGATCGGCTCAGCCTGCCCAGTTTCTATGCTAAAGGGATATTGATCAATCCTCCTGGGTAGCTCATCTCCAATTGCAATGACATCGGAATAATTATTGACAATGTGACTAACTATAGGTTGATATTCTGACCGACATAATTTTCACGGTTGCATAATTAAATTCTGAGCGCGTTCGTCTGTATGGGCTGGAGTTGTGGCTCCCGACATCCCATTATAAGGAATTTCACATAATTCTAATTCACACACAGAATCACTACCTAAAACAACTCTTTTATTTGACAAATTAACCATCGTTATATCAGCTGTATTCTCTTTTATTTCTGTCAAGCCCTCTAATATCACATGGGGTCAATTGACATGGGGTTTAACAACGACTTTGGTTCTTTCGGCGAGAGGGCAATACGGGTCACCAATATGCTCGTAAGGGTCTGGGAAGAAAAAACTTCTCCTCTCTCAGGTACAGCTGTAACTTTAGTTACATGCTCTTCGAGCTCACAAACGCATTTATTCTCTCATGACTCTATCGGCAAAAGGAACCCTCCTGCTTTTACTGTTATTGTATCTTTTCCACCAAAAATGCAAATTTGATTAGTAGAGATAAAATCAATTCCTAAAATAGCCTTGATTCCTGGAATTCCCAAGGTGGGCAAGACAAAAAAAATCATGTGTAAACTTCACCGGTCGACCCCACCTTAAATTTGACAATTTTTGTATGGTTTATGTGTAGTTTATTTCCTACTGGTGTGTCAAGAACGATGGAAGACGCCAACTATAATGGGTTTTAGGTGAATCTTTTTTCGATTAGTGAAATACTAGCTCCTGTATCGATCAGCGCTCGAATGGATTTATCTTGCAGGTCGATCCTAACTGCTAACATTCCTAGACGGCCATTACAAGATATGGAGCAAGGGTCAATGACCCCAGCTGCAATGCCGCTGCTCCCTAGTACTGCGGGAGTGAGGTCGAGGGTACCGATGGAGTTCCCATTGCCTGCTCTGTCACGTCTGTCGTCACTGCTTCCTCGCCTACTGCTTGTGATGTCATGCCGGGGTCCATTGAACTCCCTCGTCTCCCTCTTCCTCTGTTTCCTTCTCCTCGGATGTTGGGCAGTGGGAGGTGTACGTATGCCACAGTCGCCCACCATGGGCATTTTTTGCTGAGAACTCTCGAAATAGATGACTGTAGGCCTCACAAGTGTAACAGCGGGGGGATCCATGGGTGGGGCACTCCACTCCAAAGTGCCCCTCTCCCCCACACTGCCAGCATTGCTGACTGAGTTCTCCTCTACCTCTTTTCGGGGGTCAAGTGCCTCTCATGACTGCCAACTTCTCGGAATCGGGCCAGTTATTCCCAGTCATTTTTTTTTCTTGCAATCTGTCTAAAATGTTTTTTTTTTATCACACTCATTACGTCTGCTAACAAACGATTGTCATCGAACAAATAACCACATAAATACGGGTTTACTAGTCTGCAAATATGTTTATGGGCAATTGCTTTTTTATCACCTTCTGGGAGATTGGCACTCCGGTTAGCAAACGAATCCCAATCAAAAAAATGTGAGTTGCAAAACTAAGAACGGATTCACCTTCCCGTATTTTGGGTTTGTAATTTTCTTTTAGGTCTCCCTTTCTCGCATCAGGCAAGGCATACTTCTCAATTAAATGTCGTTTTATTTCAGTATAACATCTTACTTTGTCTTGCGGCCAACACATTACCTCCATTACCGGAGCATCTTTCACCAATCTAATTACTTGAATAGCTTTTTCTCTTTTCGACCGCCCATATGTAGCTACTTCAAAGTCTCTCAAAAACACCTTAATCAATTGAAACCCATCGTTAGGCTGTTGATCATCAAAAACCTCTAACACTTGGCTGGAGGTCTGGCAATTTTCGAACTACGATTTGCGTATCTTCACTCGGCTACGCATGTTTACTTTCACTTGTGGGCGTTTGAACTTCGTTCATGTACGTTGGTTATGCTGTGGTTGAGCACGACTCCTGTTTTTTTTTTTTTTTTCCCACCAATGGTCTATTCATTAACTGTTGTAAGTAATCTAACTTATTTTCCAATTCTTGCGTTCTAATTTCCTGTCTATATTTTTCATCGGAAACGCTATATACCACGGCTCCTTCATTCTCATCTCCTACAGCAAGCAGCGTCTTCTATGCTAGTCCTTGTGTATTTAGGTATATTTAAATATTATTTTGCCGGCTCAAAGAACAGCTTCACTCACAACATACACAAAAGACGTATGTTTTACACCTGACACCAATATGATCCATGTAGACGGATAATAAGACGTCGAAATATAAGTTTTCTTCATTTATTACAAAAGGTTCGTTAGTAAGTATGCTGTACACATCTACCCTTTCAGGTAAGGGAGTTGTAAACTCGAGCGCCCACAGGCAGCTCAACTCCCTTCGCTACCAAAATGCAGTCTTTTACAATAACAAGCTGAGACAGGTTTTTGTGAAATACTCATGAATATTGAATTTATTTACCTTGACGTACAAACAACATCTACATACATGAATTAGGATATATATATATATATCTATATATATATATATATATATATATATATATATACACACACATATATATATATATATATATATATATATATATATATATATATATATATATATATATATATATATACAATTTATATATATATATATATATATATATATATATATATATATATATATATATATATATATATATATATATATTTATATATATAAGCAGAAATAAAATATTCAATGCTACTATCATCATCTTTATTTGGTAGATTTCGACATAACCTATGTCACCATCAGCCTATCTGCAATTATCATTATGTAAAATAAAAAAAAAAGAATATATAAAAATTATCCTAAGTACATAGCTTGGAAGATATACTTCCCAGAACTGCCGAACTAGCTCTAAAATCAAACTAATCAAGGAACATAAAACCATATAAAGGACTTATAACACATATACCTATATAAAAGACTCAATAACTAATAAACATAGTGACCCGCAGGAGACGATTACCACCCATCCAGAGTAGCAACCCTCAGACCAGAGGGATCAATGTGTCACTGGTAATCCCTCATTCAAGCTGGGTTTTGTCCTAAAAATGTATAAAGACTCCAATATTCTCAGTTGGCTTACGCTACTATGTATGTCTCTAATTTTGAAATTTTCCTTAGAAATGGGATAACCAGATTTAAATGCATGGTCATAAATAGCTAAAGTTGGTTTCTTATTTAAAGTTATATTGGTTCGCACTGATCTCCCCATGTGCTCCGAAATCCTACACTGAAGCTGTCTAGATGTACTTCCAGAGTAGCACTCATTACATAGTGCACATTAAAAAGTGTATATGACACTGGAACACAAGGAAGTTGGTAGACATAATTGACAATTTTTTTTTTACTTAAATAGTGATTCGCAAGAGGAACCAACTATCAAATATATAAACACACACACACACACACACACACACATATATATATATATATATATATGTATATATATATATATATATATATATATATATATATGTATATATATATATATATATATATATATGTGTGTGTGTGTATATATATATATATATATATATATATATATATATATATATATATATATACAGTATATGTATATATATATATATATATATATATATATATATATATATATATATATATATATATATATATATATATATATACAGTATATGTATATATATATATATATATATATATATATATATATACATACATTCATATATATATATATATATATATATATATATATATATATATATATATATATATATATGTATATATATATATATATATATATATATATATATATATATATATGTATATATATACATGTATACATGTATTCCATGTATGTGTTTTCATCACTCAAGAGGTTTTCCATTTTTTCTATATAATCATTTTTATTCAAGATTACCAGTGCTCCAGATTTATCGGCTTTTGTCAACTTAATATTTCTATCTTGCTTCAATTCGGCAATTGCTCTCTTGAATCTTTTTGGGCAATTTGGAACCACTGGTTTTTTCATATTGCTGTATATAATACCCTTAATCATATTTACTTCTTCTACAGAAATATCACTGAATTTCTCCAGGTTACACACTCCATTTGTAATTTCTACACTATTCACTGCACTTGATGACATCGAGAAATTTAAACCGTATCCCAAGGCACACTTCACATTTTTATTCAAGAGAGCAATTGCCGAATTGAAGCAAGATAGAAATATTAAGTTGACAAAAGCCGATAAATCTGGAGCACTGGTAATCTTGAATAAAAATGATTATATAGAAAAAATGGAAAACCTCTTGAATGATGAAAACACATACATGGAATTAAGAAAAAAATCCAATTGAGTTTGTGAATAGTAGTTACAACAAAAAAGTGAAAGAGTTATTAAAAGGGAATGAAGATCTGATAAAAAAGGTTTGTACAATATCACCAACATTGCCATATATGTATGGAACTATTAAAACTCATAAGCCAAATTATCCAGCTAGGCTAATAATTAGCTCTGTAGGTTCAGCAGCATATAAATTATCTAAGTACCTTGTGAATATCCTCAATCCTTTAGTTGCCACCATCTCATATTCAAATATAAAAAATAATGTAGACTTGATTAACAAACTGAATGAAGTACAGATCAACAGTACCTGTAGGGTTGTCAGTTTTGATGTAGTCTCACTATTCACAAAAGTACCTATTGATGACATGTTGGAATTTTTATCTGAAACATTAGATAATAGACAATTGAATCTACCATTCTCCAAATACACTTTAATAGAATTAATTAAATTATGTATAAAAGATTGTAAATTTGAATTCAATGGGAGATTTTATGCACAAACTTTTGGTATGGCTATGGGAAACCCTTTATCCCCAGTATTGAGCAATCTATATATGGAATTTTTTGAAAGCATAATCGTAAATAACATCATACCTAATAATGTAAAATGGTTTCGATATATTGACGACAAAATATGTGTGTGGCCAGGAAATGAAAATTTAGATAACTTTTTTCTTAGATTGAATAGTTTGGTACCATCAATAAATTTCACTATGGAGCTGGAGAATAATTGTACCCTACCTTTTTTGGACTGTCGCATACATAGATGTAATAATAGTCTCAAGTTCAGCGTATACAGAAAGCCAACGAATATCTCGGCATATGTCCATTATTACTCAAACCAAGGCAACAAAGTTAAGAAATCTGTATTTACTTCTATGTTTTTAAGAGCATTCCGAGTCTGCAGCCCTGAATATATTGATGACGAAATAAATGGTATTAGAGCAATAGGTAAAAAACTAAAGTATCCTAAAATTGTGTTAGATGATGCCCTAAGAACAGCAAAAAAGACTTTTTTCGGTAATGATAACAGAAAAAACTATAACACACAAAATTTAGTTTGTACTACCTTATTGTGATTCATTTAAAGAAATTCCCCAACTGTTAAAAAACTTCAATGTAAATGTAGCATTTAAGAGTAAAAATACAATAAAAACAGCCTTAATAAAGAATTCTCCTGACATTACCAAGGGATGTGTATATCGTATTCCATGCAATGCTTGTGAAAAATACTATATTGGTCAAACTGGTAAAGCCCTAGAAAAGAGAATTGAACAACATAAGAAAAGTGTCAGGTATGCTCAAGATAATAATGCACTCTTTGCCCACGTTAGAGATAAAAATCACCCTATTAATTGGTCAGGTGCAAAGAAATTGGTTCATTCAAATAACTTAGTGGAAAGAAACATCATAGAGTCCAGTTTCATGAAAGAAACCTTTGAAAACAACTTGAATATTGGTCAAGGAATGTATAAATTCGACGCCTTTATATGTAAAGAGATTTGTAAGCTATATAAAAAAACATTAACCACTTAATGTAGAATTGAATATATTGTGAATAATTAACGTCGGTGTGAAATTAATATTTAGACCTAAGCTACCATTCATTAAAGGAAACAATTATTTTATATATTATGCATAAGGATATTGGCACTATATAGTGTTATGCTAGATATAAGTATTGATATATACTTGATTATATGTTTATGATATTAATGTTGTATACATATAAATGTATATATGCATATGTATGTATGTGTATATATGTATATATGTATATATGTATGTGTATATATATGTATATATGTATGTGTATGTGTATGTATTTATGTATATATGTATATGTATTTGTATCTGTATATATATATATATATATATATATATATATATATATATATATATATATATATATATATATATATATATATATATATATATATATATATTTGTATGTTTGTGTATGTTTTGCTTATGTATTTATATAGATAAGGCTACCGCATTGACATATAAATAAACTGTACTGAAAGTAAAAAAAGAAGAAAACAAGAATATACCCGCCCTTAGAAATGACCCTTTTTAGCAGGTGTCTAACGAGCTTGGGGACTCCCCCTACTCAACACCTGAGTCAAGCCCAGGTAGCGGGTAAGGGAGTGTCATTGTTCTCTAAATCTCTATATGTATGTTCGTACTTTTGCTTTCCCTATAAATTGTAAGAAACCTCTCTCAATAAATCAGTCCTCTGAGGAAGTATCACGAAACTAGTCAGGACTTAAGTGTATATTCCGTATTTTCATTTTCCCTGTGGTTTTTCTGCATATATATATATATATATATATATATATATATATATATATATATATATATATATATATATAATTTATATATATATATATATATATATATATATATTTATATATATATATATATATATATATATATATATATATATATATATATATATATATATATATAATTGAAGGATTTCCAAATTTTAAAATTAGATGAGACATCCTGGGGATGTTATTTATATGAAAATATTCAAATAATAATAATAATAATAATAATAATAATAATAATAATAATAATAATAATAATAATAATAATAATGAGTGTTATTAAAGATATTTGCTGCCTCAATGAGCTTGTCCATTGCGCAATCTTTTTTTTTTTTTTTTTTTTTTGTCCGTACTGCGTTCTGCTGTTATTAATTGGTAGGATAGAGCACAATGCATAGGAAAACTATAATTCTAATAAAGTAAACATGTCATGATTGGTAAAATCAAAGTATGTCTTTTACACTTTGTGAGAGGGCACCAAGTGTGTTCTCCCATCGTCAGAAAAATATCTGGCTAAGGTATGGTAAGCAGGCTCCTTATATACGCTGTAGTTGGCTCATCACATCAGCTGCCGGTCACTGATTGGTCACGAGTGAAGTACTAATTTGGTCTCTGATAGAACTGCTAGGAGAAGCTCTGTCGTACTCAGGCTGGTATCTGACTTACAATTGAGTGTGTAAGGCAGAATCAAGTTGGGGTTAGGCACATCTCGTGCTCTCAAACTGGTGCATTGGTCGGCCAATACGGTGCTTGGGCTGGGTTCAGAGCTAGGCTTGCTCATCAGCCCCTCACAGTTCTGATTTAGGGTGTTATTTGCTGAAGACCCTTGTTGTAAGAGACTTAGTAGCAGGCAAGCGGCCAGGCCATTCATCATTATCACAATAATCGTTGATAAAACGTTGATTTGGATGTGTTCTTTCAGCAAGAGAGGAGGAGGAACAGCTCCTGGGTCGTGTTCAGGTTAGATCTATCTTGTTATTTGATCAGAGCTTCTAGGATCCTAAGTCTTCCACCTGCTGGGACACGGCAAATTATCTTTGTATTTTTTTATGATATTCTCTCGAACCATGATATTGTGAGCGAGAGGCTGGTGGGGCTTGATGGCGCCATGGTGAATATGGCTGGATAATATTCTAGAGTGTCACCATTTTCATTCCAATTTAGAAGCAGGGACATCCATGGACTGGGCATTGGTATTAATAAACACAGTTGGACCTCTTAAGAAAGTCTTATAATGGAAGTTTCTAATTGTTTCACATAATAAGGGATTGGGTCCACATAGGCTGATAGTAAATAATCAGATTGAATGTAGAGTATTATTGAACGAGGTTGACATGATTCTTTATGATGTCTCTCATGGCCTTTTAGTCCTGTTGTTAGAGGCAGTGCGTGATGTCTCTGTAGTATAAGTTAACACTAAAAGTTGTGCTTCCTTTGCTGGGCTAGGTCTCGCACCAATTGTTCATAGCACATTTAAACTCAACAAAGACCTCCTTGTTGAAGTAGCTGTTATCAATGAGGACCTAGGTAATCATATCCAGTTCCTTATGGCTATCCATTCAGGAAAACCAATGGTGAGGGCCGAAGAGCGATGGCATGTATGATGAAGGTCTTATACTTAGTCGGGCATTCGCTATCACCATTTAAGCAAAGTTTGTAGGTTTTGTGTAGACGGTGGTTTCTAAACTAAGCTCAGTGGTAGATACCAATGTGTGTGGAATGGGAAGGTGGTCGTTGTTCTGATGTTCCATCATGAATCTGAGAGAACTACACTCTTCAAAGGACCTACGAAGCTCATCAATTCATTCGGTAGAGGTGGATTTGATAAAGGTGTCGTCTATGTAGCGGATGTATATATCAGGGTGATCTACTCTCGTAAAAAAACGCTCCTCCATGACACGCATGTAGAAATTGGCGGAAAGAATTTCCAGAGAGATGTCCATTGCTGTACCATCCTGTTGAATGTACATATGCACACAGTGGGGGAAAATGGACCTTTTTCAACACATTCTCAGGAGAGTGGCCGGGGGCGAGCTACGGGATGTTGATCAGAGGGGTCGTGTCGTCTATATGGATGAGCTGGACTGTCTCATCTACGGGGACGTTCATAACAAGAGATTCTACGTCAAGGGAAGCAATGACAGCTTCTTTAGAATGTTGTCAACTTCTACAAGGTAGCAGCCATACTTTACTTTTACAAATCTTGAAAAGTTTACTTTCGCAAATTAATAGATTTTTTTCTATGCATTTTCCTCTCCTCTACCGATAACTAAGATAGTTTAGTTTCTGGCAAAACTGAGAAATAAAGAAAAATACGAGAAATAGAAAATATCAAATGAAAAATTAATGAATCTGAGGCAGCGATTATTTTTAATGAAAATTCCTTAGTAGAAGATCAACTCCCGAAGAATAATAATAGGTATCTAAGATTAATTAGAAAAACAGGAGTCTCAAATACATTGTAACCATATTATGTTTGATATTGGTTACAATGTATTGGTTTACTGAATATACCTAATAAAAGAATGACATTTCTGGGGATGATACTAATCAATACAGATACTAGTATTCCGTGGCCAATGGCAATAAATGTCCCCCTCCGAAGTGATAGCTGAAAACACTATCAACTAACAACAGAAATCACAGATGTTGGAGGTTTTTTACTGGGTATTACAGTAATGTAGGTTTTATTAATGTATTTTGTTTAGTTACAGAGCGCTGGCTTCGATCCAGATGTGAGGTAGAAATGTTTTATGATATATAATATAATTATGTAATAGTGTATTGTAGCTCTTTGTGATACATGAACAGAAACAGCAATAATGAATATATTACATATTTTTTTTTTACAAGAATTCAATCGTCCTCAGAGTTTAATGGAAATAAATCCCCTTTCGTCACAAATAAGAATTACGTAAAACTTGAAATATTAGAAAAAAAAATATAAGTTTTTGTACTAAAATGTTCATAAAGAACATAAATGAAACTATTTTGTACCGTAGATGAATAAGAAAAAAAACTTGAATATAAATCTGTAGTAAAATATATATACAAAGCACCGTATCTAGAATTCCTCCCTGATATTGTGTTTAGAATTCGTCATCGATTGGTGGCCACAATCTCTTTACAGCATAAAAGCAAAAATCCAGGAGATGAATTCACACTGCAAGCTACTCTGTGTGAACTCCAGCATAGCACCACTCTTAATCAAGCAGTTGTATTTGATGAATTCTACAACAGAAGCCAGTTCACACACACAAATAACCATATATATATATATATATATATATATATATATATATATATATATATATATATATATATATATATATATATGTGTGTGTGTGTGTATATATATATT
This sequence comes from Palaemon carinicauda, assembly GCF_036898095.1. Classification (NCBI taxonomy): domain Eukaryota; kingdom Metazoa; phylum Arthropoda; class Malacostraca; order Decapoda; family Palaemonidae; genus Palaemon; species Palaemon carinicauda. Next base: position 40,034,282 of record NC_090753.1, on the reverse strand, counting down.
TATATATATATATATATATATATATATATATATATATATATATATATATATATATATATATATATACATATATATATTATGTATATATATATATATATTATGTATGTATATATATATATATATATATATATATATATATATATATATATATATATATATATATATATATATATGTATATATATATAATCTAATGATAATTGCTGAGGTAACTAGCCATGATCCAAGAACATTTTCATTAATCTTTGTGAGTGATTGGGTCAAAGGTTAAAACATTTTAGATAAAATGCATTATAGGATTATCTCGCAGCAGTACTTTGAAATTAATCGTAATTTTAATCAAAGGAAAATATTAGTTACTTAATTTTTCATTTGTGAACAATATTATAAAAAAAAAAACTACTGAATCAAATAAAACAGAATTTATGAACATGTGAGATAGGACCCAATATCAAATTCATTACTTTTTAAGAAGACATATCGAAGCACATGGGTGCTGAGTGCTCCTATAATTATTGTTATCAATGATGAAAAATAATATTTTAGATAAGCTTGAGAGAGAGAGAGAGAGAGAGAGAGAGAGAGAGAGAGAGAGAGAGAGAGAGAGAGAGAGAGAGAGAGAGAGAGAGAGAGAGAGAGAAATCCCCCTTCAACAAATGCCACGCAGATATGTCCATTGCGGAAAGGATTAAATTCCACCGAAACGCTACAAAATCAAATCATCAATATCCATTGGACACGTTTTTGAAATATTGTTATCAAATTCTGGTTTTTATAGTTGGCTAATCCTAAATTTTACTGACTGAAAAATGGAGTTACAGTGATATAGTGCACGTGCCATTTGTTATAAAAATATTGTTCATTTTTCATCCTCACTAGGAAGTCATACGTGACTGATGAGGCAGCTGCAATAAGAAAAAGTGCCTGAAAATCCTGCCTAAATCTTAAATATCTTATATACTTGGTCACATATGCATGGGAAGCTAGAGAGGAGAATTTTATACCTAGTGTGTGTTTTCGTATAACTACATGTTTTAATGCCAACATCATGTTTTCACAGTGTGCAATAATGAATTATTTTTTCTTTGCAGACTAACATTCGTCATATGAAAAGAATCCCTCCTTGATTTTCCTTCAAATGAACAACTTTCATATGTATTAAAAAAAAAAATTCAATGACATTTTTCCTTTGAAATTTTAAAATGGTTATGACTATGATACTCATTTTACAAAATATAATAAACAGCGGGTAAAATGGGAATTAGCACAGACATAGAAAGTTCCATATATACAAAAATAATTTATTTTTAATATAATCTAATTTTAAAATTAGTTAAAATACATCTTCGCTTGTAGAAGAGTTTAGTGTTCATGAATATCAGTCCTATTATTCAAAACAAGTAAGAGAGAGAGAGAGAGAGAGAGAGAGAGAGAGAGAGAGAGAGAGAGAGAGAGAGAGAGAGAGAGAGAGAGAGAGAGAGAGAGAGAGAAAAAAGAAGAAGAAAGTAATCCTATCAAAACTACTTCGAAATACATATTACCACTAGTGCATTTAATTGCCAGTTAATATCAGCGCCTTCATAATATCTTAGCTAAAACACAAAAGTATTTACATCACAATTTTCATTAATGTTGTCATCCAAACCTAAGGCTATATTACGTAACTGATAACTCGTTTTCAACCATTTTTTTTTTTCTAATGGTAATGTTATTTTAATTTTTCGCAATAATAACCTCTTCTTGCGTAATAATCTGTGATCCAAATGAGTTTTATGAGGGAATTTCCAAATGAACCTTGCTCGTACTTTCGTCCTTTTTCCAAACGAGTTTTACCTCTGTGTAGCCTATCTACTTATGTTAAGACGCAGCTTTGGGAATTAATCTCGTTTCTGGTAATTTGATTACTATTTCTTCTTCTATACATTCGAAAGGTATCTTTATAGCATATAACTTCCCGCGGAAATATTTTGTTTATGAGAAAAAGATTTTTATTTAAGGGTTTTGAATAATCATTATAAATCTCAAACTCTGCCATTGAATATATATTTCCACATCTATAATAAGTTCCAAAGATATTTCCGTATAAGGCAAACAACGTCTCGTAAAATATTTTGTGCTTCGGAAGTATCTTCTATTCAAATCGATTTTGAGAAATTATTTTTAATATATGGGAAATCTGAGCTTCATACAATGATACTAGCTATCAGTTGCCATGACAGTCTGTTCGCCAACATGATTGCGGCTACTGTATTTTCTGGTCGTACTATAATAAAAAAAAAAAAATAATCTTATAACCGATATAAAAAATTAAATATGTTAAATAACTTACTTTCACAAATTAAAATTCTAGGCTAACATTTGCCAGATACTTTTATCTCTCAATATGTTTTTTTTTTCTTTTTTTTTATGCAAGGGTTATCGCCTTGTTGTTTACCTCACAACATTCATGTTTAGAAATATAAACAGCATATGCCATGAATATATTCAAAAGTTCGATGTAATACACAGGTCCTAGAACCATGAACTAGATGATGGAAATGAATTATACCTATATAATATTAGTTATTTGTTGCTAAAGTTTACTTTATCCTTAACTTTAAATTAGTGTTTAAGCCGCACCGGCAGCAATAAGGAGGTAAAAAATTATTATAGAAATAATGAGTAGAATCTGAAGTACAACGTAGTTCAATAATAATGTCTCATAAGGAGCTTTGTCCGATAAATGTCGTGAAAATTGGATTATGAAACACGACAAAGAGTAACAATAAGAGAAACGAAGCAACAGGTCAGTCGCAGATGGCAGTTGGTCATTACGTGGACTTGATAGAATATGAGAACTGTTTATGGTAATTAGATAGAACTTTGACCGGATGCCTGCTGGGAAGGGGAAAATTATTAAAGGTTAGGGTAAGCAATCGAAAAGCTTCATAGTTGATGAGGCTACCTCCCGTTCGGAATTAAAGCTAAGGAGAAACTGCATCATTTACCTCCCCTTAGACACGGCACATTAAAAAGATAATCTCTAATGAAAATCTATTGTGAAGTTATATATTATTCTTATCCTTTTTCTGTTAATTTTTCTTTTACATAATTAATTTTATGGTACCATACTGGAAACGTCACTGCCTAGTGTACCGCCTGACTCTGGTTGGAGACCCGCTCAAGTTCGATGGTTTCTTTTAGTATATCTGCAACCTCACTATTTTTTTGAGCAAAGGATGAGCCTATAGGTGTATCTGCTGCGTCATCAGCAGACATTGTCTAGCCTTCCCTGATCCTTGCTTAGGTGGAGATGAAGCTTGGGCACTGATTATATGTCTATGTGGTCTATCTCTAAGACATTGTAGGATAGGGTATGTTACTGCCCTTTGCCTCTGCCATTCATGATCTGATTTTAAAACTATAAACAGTTAAATGGAAATATTATAGCACACAATATTTTCAACAATGATAAGAAATAACTTTAGTTTGTCAGTCGAAGGAACACAATACGAAATATGCATTGAATGTAATTTGGAAAATAAAATGACCTGCAAATGTTTATTCACGTTCAATACCATGAGTATACTGAAATTAACTTGTGATCCCAGAGAAGCCCTGAGCATCCCACAAGTATCGTCTTATAAACCCAATATGAGTTATATTGCAAACAACAAATTCAATGCAAAAAAAAAAAAAAACAGAAAAAAAGGAAAATTAATCCGTTGGTGAGCCATGGCTTCTAGAAGGCATTCGAAGTTTACACGCGCGCACAAACACACACCCATACACATTAAATAGATATATATATATATATATATATATATATATATATATATATATATATAT
>NC_090753.1:40000456-40025456 GCF_036898095.1 Palaemon carinicauda | reverse complement strand
ACATTCTCATTCTTAAAAGATTCCTTATTCGTGTCGGAATAGAATATATGTTTAGCTTTCTGTAGAGACTTGTCAATTAAAACTTTAGGTTTATTTCAATTTAATTCCTGTCATTAATTCTACGAAATTTTGCGTTTATAAATTTGGGGCTGCATATCCTTAAAGCCCTTAAAAACATAGTTAAAAAAAAAAGGAATTTTTACACTGGTTTGATGATTTGAATAAAAATGAATGTGGGAGCAAACGTTAGTAGGTTTCCTGTAAATATAAAAAAAAAAGCCTCTATCATTTCTATGCAACAAAACATCTAAGAAAGGCATTTTACAACTATGTTCTTCTTCAACAGTGAATTTTAGGCATTAATCTAAACTATTGAACTTTTCCAAAAAATTATTTAAATTCTCATATGTAGGCCAAGCACAGAAAACATCGTCTACATAATGAAACCAAAGAACCCCTTATGAAATTTTGAAAATGGATTTTGAGCAAAGCGAAAAATCTATTTTTGGGTGAGGTAGCCATGTCGTCCTGATGGAAAATCCTATTAGGTACCTTTCTAGGGTATATTTGACTACAGAGATATTCCCAGAGAATTTTTACTTAAGGTATCCAGAATTCTAACTCCTGGAGCGAATATCCCTAAATAATCTCACAGGGATATCGCATAATATCAGAGGATGTATTCTTGACACGTCACATAGCTATCTTCACCCCGAACAGTATTAATGCTTTGAGGGGGTATAGTGACAAGAATCTGAAACGAGAATGAAAAGAGAGCCGCTCATAAGGCATCTCTCCTATTCCGTTTCCAGTGTGTATCTGATGAAGGCGGTAGCGCCCTCTTTATTCCTTGTAGCGATATACGAGGTGTTACAGATACTGTACTATAGGGAGGGGTCAACAGGTCCTTTTACAATAAAAGGAAGGGCGTGTCCATCAGGACGACATGGCTACCTCACCCAAAAATAGATTTTTCGCTTTGCTCAAAATCCGTTTTTTTGGCTCAGGCCATGTCATCTAAGCATGAACTATGTTAGTGCTTCCTGCCCCCTTGTATAGTGGTCTCGCCCTATACAATATAAAGCAAAGTTTGTATAAGAGTCACCAATGTCAGTAAGAATTTGTGACACCTTCCCCAATGGGACTACTCTTATAAACTATTGGATAATGGTTGTATCCGCATAGGAACAAATTTTGCCTCTTTGCCACCAACCTGTTAGGGTAACACGTCAACCCTTCCAAGGAAGGGTTAGAGTAAGTGGACTTTTGCTTGAATCGGGGAACAGTCTTGAAAGACATACCATGATAAAAATGTCCATATTTTGATCTTAATGCTCAGTACATTTCTAATAAAATGAGTGTGGGCGAATAAGACACAGGGTTCACTATGAACTAGTTTATTAAAATTTAATAAACATACATATCAGATCAACATTTATAAAATTTATAAAATGTGGATGATATGCGTAAAAGCATCAAGAAAAACAGTCAACAGAAAATATTGTTTCATCTACTAGGAAACAGATTTGCCATTTCAATTGAATTATTAATAATAATGATATAGTCTGTATACTGTTTACATACACTAGCGTAAAAAACGCTTGGCACAAGTGTCCGTATTATGCTATAGATTACCGACGTCAATGGAACAGTTCGTAAGGACACTTTCGTGGCCTATCGCTCAGCGTGTAGTAACAGACAGTGACACTACACGCGCACCCTCTTAATTAATCGTCCCAAATTAATTACACTGTTCCTCCCAGACTTAAAACAGAAGGTTAAAGAATTCTACCTGCTGTTACATCAGATCTCACAAGTTGCTCCACTTGCTTCCCATAGTGCATAAAGAACGCCTTGGATGACTACCAGCCGGTGTGCAAACAAGGATGTTCAAAGTCCATATAATTAAAGAAATTTTATGGAAGAGGCAACTTTCCTCGGATCATGGCTAACGGGTGTACTGTCTGGATCCGTTCTGCGAATAACACGGGTGAATTTTGCCCTTAGTTATAGATAACTTTGAACCCAGGGTTTCTCTTCTGAACAGCTGTCCTCCCATGAAGTCTGAAGTTTTATGAAGATAGACCTTTAGGCACTCCACTGGACATAGAGATGCATCTTCCTTCAGAGGGCAGATTCTCTAGGGACCCCACCTGTTGGTGGGTAGCTTGTTCTTGGTGAGAAACATTGGGTCTGGAAATAGATTCAGTTCTCCCTCCAAGAGCTGGACGTGGCCTTCCTCTCTAGAGAGAGCCAATATTTCACTAACTCTGGCCCCCAAAGCGAATACAAACAGAAATACTGAAGCTCATAATGTCCTCGGGTTTCCTCCAAAAGTCTGAACTGACTTTTAAAACCGAATCTTTTTCTCATTGTTAAGGAGAGAAAGTCATGAGATGTAGGTTCCGTGTTTTCTGTGATGAGGCGAAGACAGTCAACTTCTGTACTCGTTGAGACAGGGATGGATCCGGTAGCGGTACGAATTTTAGTCGTAGTTCCAATGCCAGAGGGAACCACATGCTATTTGGCCAATTGTGGGCCACTATGGGTGCTTTCCCTTTGAAGGATCTCAGCTTATCGAGGACCTTCAAAAGGAGGGAACAGATAAATTCTGGACCATCTGTTCCTGTCCAGGGATATAGCGTCCACTGCCTCCGCTAGCGGATCCTCGTATGGGGACACGTAACGATCTATTTTCTTGTTGTCTTTCATCGCAAAGAGGTCTATCTGCAGCTCCGCGACTTGACTCGAGATGAAGGAGAACGATCCTGCGTTAAGGGACCATTCTGAGTCTATAGGTGTAAACCTGGATAGAGCGTCCACTGTCACATGGCGGAACCCTTGAATGTGAACTGCTGATAGGTGCCATTTTTTCCTTCCCGCCAAGCGGAAGATGGCCAACATCACTTGGTTGATTTGAGGTGACCTCGACCCAAGTCAATTCAGGCATCTCACTACCACCTCGCTGTCTAGAACCAGTCTTATGTGGGTTGAGTTTCGAGGAGAAACTTTCTTTAGTGTCAGAAGTACTGCCATGGCTTCTAGAAAGTTGATGTAAAATGACTTGAAAAGATTGGACCAAGCTTCTTGGACTCTCATCTGATGAGAGTGGCCTCCCAAGCCTTCCTTTGAAGCGTCTGTGTGGATGGTTACCAATGGGGGAAGAGGTTGAAGGAGTATTGATTTCTTCAATTGCTTGGCATTGGACCAAGGCTTGAGAAGCGTTCGTAGTCGAGTCAGTAGTGGTCTTATTAGATCTCTTCTCGCGTTTGATGCATATTTTCTCCAGATTCCTGTTGCATCCTTTAGCTGTGCTCTTAGCACTGGATCTGTTATCGAAGCAAACTGTAGAGAGCCCAGCACTCTCTCCTGTTCGCGTCTTGATATCCGTTTGGATTTCAATAGTCTCTTGACAGATCCTGCTATTTCTTTCCTCTTCTTACCAGGAATAGAAAGTCGATGTGACTCCAAATTCCAGTGGATTTCTAACCACTAAAATTTTTGAGCTGGAGAGAGTCGAGACTTTTTTATGTTGATCTTGAATCCCAGATGTTCCAGGAACTGGATCACTATCTTAGAAGCTTGCATGCATTCTGTCCTGGATGCTGCCCACACCAGTCAGTCGTCCAAGTAGGCTACTACTTGGACCCCTTTTATGCGTAATTGATGGACGGCTGCATTCGCGAGCTTCGTGAAAATCCTTGGGGCTATGGTTAGCCCAAAAGGCATGGCTCTGAAGGCGTAAAGTTTTCTATGTAACTTGAAGCCTAGGTAGGAGGAGAGGTGACGATTAATTGGAACGTGTCAATAAGCGTCAGACAAGTCTGTAGAGACAGTATATGCCCTCTTGGGCAGTAGGGTCCTTATGGGTTGAAGTGTGAGCATTCTGAACTTGTAGTTCACTATGAACTTGTTGAGTGGCGACAAGTCTTAAATGACTCTGAGTTTTTCTGAGTCCTTCTTTGGAATACAAAACAGCCTTCCTTGGAATTTTATGGACTTAACTTTCCGGATTAATCTTTTGTCTAAGAGTTCTTGGACATATTCTTCCAGAACGGGGGATGAGTGTTGCAAGAATTGAGAAAATTGAGGTGGATGACTGCTCCAGCTCCATCCTAGTCCATTTTTAAATAGGCTGTGGACCCAGGGATCGAAGGTCCAGCGATCCCTAAATAGCTGTAGTCTCCCTCCTACTGGAAGTATCTTACTTCTGCTGCTGTGGACCTGAGGCCTTGCCTCCTTGACCGCGTCCTCCCCTGTATCCCCTTCCTCTTGAAGGGCGTCTAGAAGAACCTCTGGCTGTTCCTCTAGCTCTCGAACGAAAGGAAGAAGTCTGCCTTTCGAAGGCTGGGTTAAAAACTGGCGACTGTGTCGCCACTTGTTGAGGTACCAGCTGGTACGTGGTTGGAGGTTGTGCCACTATCTGAGTCACCGCGGTCACAGGAAGCTGTTGTTGATGTTGCTGTCGGAAGGGTTTAGCCAGCCGAGAGGATGGCCCAGGCTTTTTTGTCTTCCTCTTGGATTGGGGACCATCATCCGGAGAAGACATTCTCTTAAGATCCAAGACCCACTTTTTGGGAAGGTTCCTATTCTCTGTGGCGGCCTTGTCTACTACCTCTTCAAACACTTCATTGGGAAAGAGGTCTTTACCCCAAATACGAGAGGAGATCAGTTTCCTCGGTTCGTGCCTCACCACAGCCAAGGCAAACACAAACTCTGTACAGGCTCTCCTAGCTTTAAAAAAGCTATAGAGATCCTTCGTAACTGTGGCCAGATGGGTTTTGGCCACAACCATGAACATGTCCTGGTTCTTGGGGTCACTTGCCATCGTTTCTAGTGTCGTTTGCAACGAAATCGATGCCGCAAGTCTTTCCTTTGTCTCTTGCTCTCTACGCAAGAGAACCTCCGACAGTTTTGGAAGTGCCTCACCGAACTGGCGTTCAGCAACATCAGCTTCCAGCTTCCCGACTGAGAAGGTAAGATGTACGTCCTTCCAGTCTTCTTGGTCCAAGGGAAAGGTCAGAGATAATGGCTTGCACTCCTCCAAGGAGGGGCATGGTTTATATAGGACGTATCTGGTTTGATGCTGTTACTGTTTTTAGAATGATATATTGTTAATTTATTCTCATCATTTATTTATTTCCTTATTTCCTTTCCTCACTGGGCTATTTTTCCCTGTTGGAGCCCTTGGGCTTATAGCATCTTGCTTTTTCAACTAGGGTTGTAGTTTGGCTAGTAATAATAATAAGCTTACGAATTTTGGAAGCTTTGTTAATCCAGAACGAGAAACCAGCGTTGAATACGACTCAAGAAATGTTCCTCCTACCATCCTGTCGACGTACCAACGCTAGGAACCAAGAACAAGACCTCCAGAATGATGACAAATCCGATCCTGACACCCTTACAAATGGAGAAATCGTCTGGCCGAATGCTGATTTTGGCATCGAACATGGCCCGGAATTTCAGCCTGTTGAGCGTAGGAATGGGCTGACTGACTTTGAGCCCGTCTCAGCACGCGCCTCAGCCAATCAGGGAGCTCGGATACCTCTCTCAGCCCAGTCCACTGAGCGAGAGAGGAGCCTGCCTGACTTTTTGGCTGGCTCGGCGCGCGTACTGACCAATCAGGATCCAGGATTCCTTCCTACCTCTCAGCCTGGGAGGCCGAGCCGAGCTCGTCGTACACCTGCCACCCGAACTTACAACCTCCGCTCGACCAATCAAATTCGAGGCCCCTCTCTACGAACCAGAGTTGGGATATATAAGGACCCAGATCTAGCAAGAAGAATTCTACGGGCCAACCAAGGGAAAGGCCCGTGCCAACAACAAGTGTTGGCTATAATACTCCAAGAAGAAAGAAGAAGAAGCAAGAAGAGCCTCACTTCTTGCCTGAAGACGGAGCAAGCTGTTCTGAAACGCGTCGCAACCCACTCCTGACTTTACCTGTTGTAATTTTCGAGTATTACTTGTACTTGTATTAATTACATCCAGCCTTAACCTGATTTGTATCCTTCACCCTGAGGAGCTTCGCCAACTTGCTAGCTGAATGTAGCAATCCTGAAAAAAGAATTGTCCGAAGAATCGAGAAATTGGACAAGAAATTGAATTCTGCAGATGCAGCCATAGTATTTAACTCCACCTGTTTGAAGGAGGGTCTTCTACCAATAAATAATAATAATAATAATAATAATAATAATAATAATAATAATAATAATAATAATAATAATAATAATAATAATAATAATAATAATAACATGAAATTGTACAGTTAAATCAAAATTTGAACATGTGAACCATGTTATTGAATAGAATGATGCTATTATGTTTGTGTAATGAAGTTTGAAAAATGGTTTACCTTCATATATTCCCCCTTTAGTGAAGTCCTTATGGCTTGACAGGTTTCTGAAGTAACTTTAGGAGATATTGCCACACTATCTAATATCTTCATATGATCGTCCTATTGCTAAATATCGTAGCGTAGCAGAATGTCTTTCATGGGGTGTTATTGCCTTCCTCATGCACGTGTCTTGCCTCTGTATAAAAGGTACTACTATATTAAATAATTCATGATAAGTGTCCATATCCATTCGAAGATAATTGGACCAATCACCAGTACATTCTAATGAGAAAATAACCCTCTTTCCTCTAGCCACCCTGTACTCAAAAATATCTTCTTGTGTCTGATCTTTTTCTTAAGTCTCACATATTTACAAGCCAAAAAAGCAATGGCATAAAGGTGATTATCATGGAGCGGTTCCGCCATGGGTGTTAACTGCTCCACTGCTGAGACTGAAAGGACACGTTTTTTAAGATCTGATCGTAGCGCGAGTGCTCACCTGTACAATTCCAAAGCCCCTCTTCCTCCACCCCCCCCCCCCCCCCACACACCCTACAATCTGATTTCTCAACCAAGTCGCTAGGGAATGGGCTGCCTTAAAAACACCTCACAAGTTTCTAAGACAGCCATGCAATGATTATTCACGATAAAGAGTTGTACGTTACTCGATTCAGATTTGGTTTCCGTAAATAACTTTAAACAACCGTCCATAATAAAAAAAAGGACAAGCTTGTAACTGCTCTTCGTGAAAGTTTCACTCTAATTGAAATTCAACGACTACGCAAAGCTTTCCTGGCGGCAAAAATCAGAAATCTGCGGGAGGGGGAGGAAGGGTCGGGAAGGTTAATCAACATACATTCAAGTCGAGCAAATCAAATGCATTCCATGAAATCCAGATTCAGTTCACAACGAAATAAGTCTTGCTATGGATCTCCAAATATTCTAGCTATTGAATCCTGGGAATTTGCTTCTTCTTTCGTCCGGGTAAAGGAACGTTTTCAAGGCTGTCTTTTCTTTATTGTGTTGTCACGTTAGTTTGTCTTCTCTCTCTCTCTCTCTCTCTCTCTCTCTCTCTCTCTCTCTCTCTCTCTCTCTCTCTCTCTCTCTCTCTCTCTCCCCAAACACAAATACATACACTTAGTACCACAAATAATAAAAGGTAAAAAGCCAATGGTTAGATATCAATATATACATACACTGAAGTATATAACCTTATATACGCATACATACAAATATATATATATATATATATATATATATATATATATATATATATATATATATATATATATATATATATATATATATATATATATATATATATATATATATATATATATATATATATATATATATACGGCAGAGCCATATACTAAAATATATCTCAAACAAGAGCTCTCATCAATAACTACAAAATGTTTCAAAACTATTTTTTGAACTAATTTTGATTGACAAAAAAAATGACATGGAAGCATATTAATAGACAGGCTGCACCTATCTATCGTGTTCTACTAATCAAATGCACTAGTTGTTATAAGGATTCTTCATTTTCTTTTGACTTTTATGCAACACTAAAGTCAATGCTCATGCTATCCGATTAGTTCGGCATTAATAATACGTTTTAGATTTGTCAATGAAATTAAAGAGAGGTCGTTTGGCATTGCAGCTATTTTGAGGGGATTTATAAATCTATCACCTATTTTCACTAAAGTTTGTACAAAAAGACATTATATTCTATGCTTTACTACAAATTCATAGAACCTGTTTGATTTGACTTGTAATTAAAATGAACTAATTGATTTATGCTGTCACTTACCCTTCTGAGTGGCGATACCTTAGCCTGATGTAAGGGTTGATGTGTATATATGAAACCAAACTATTTTTAATCTTATCACTTTCTTCATATCCTTGAACCTTGCCCTTGAATAAACACGATTACTCACATAAGCATAGAAAATACACATATACATAACCAAACCACCATACATGTAAACCAACATGAAATTCACGCATAAATAAAATGAATACTCCCACCAAGAAATACATACAGAAAGTGAATAAGAACTTTAAAAAAAAAAACATGAAATACCAATACAAAATAATAGACTAATTTATCACAAACTCATTTATACAAAAACGCTTAACTACACATTTAAGATGATACGAAACTTACGCAGAAAATAAAAACAAACATAAAATATAAACATAAAAAAAGAAAAATACACACGCAAAGAAACCCAAACATACCAATGGATATGATCTTCAAAGAAGAAGAAAAAAAAAAACATGATTGGAAAGAAAAGATCTTTCCTCTCGAGGTTTATTGAGAATTTTTGTATAATTAACGATGTGCGAATATGCAAATTCAGCGAAATCCGGATAATTACTAAGGCGAGGAACCCCTTCAGGACTTGTGAATGCAGCTTCCTCAAATTCTTCTATCCCTTTCTTTTGATGAAATTTCTAGAATTTTCTGAACCCTCTTTTACATGAAATTCTTGCTGAATATTGCGAGTTAGATGTCATCTTTATGTATGTATGTATGTATCAGAGAAAGAAATGAGAAAGCATAATATTGTGGGAAAGATAGGAAAATGGGTAAAAGAATTCCTGCAAAACAGAAAACAGATAGTGGTTTCAAATGACGAGAAATCAGATGAAGCTCAGGTAATATCTGGCGTGCCACAAGGTACGGTATTAGCTGCACTGCTGTTTGTTATTATGATCTCAGACATAGACTGTGATGTTAAAAACTCTGTAGTGAGAAGTTACGCCGATGACACAAGAATAAGTAGATAAATTACTTGTGATGAAGATAGGAACTCACTACAAAGAGATATAAACAAAATATATGAATGGGCGGAGATAAATAGGATGGTATTTAACTCCGATAAGTTCGAATCAATAAATTAAGGAAACAGAAAAGGAATGGTATATGCATACAAGGGACCTAAAAACGAGACAATCAAAAACAAGGAAGCAATTAAAGACCTTGGTGTAATGTTGAATAGGAATATGCTATGCAACGACCAAAATAGCAACACTGTTGGCTAAATGTAAAGCAAAAATGGGAATATTATTCAGACACTTTAAAACAAGAAAAGCTGAACACATGATTATGCTTTATAAAACTTATGTACGTAGTACACTCGAGTACTGCAATGTGATATGGTACCCACACTACCAAAAGGATATTGCACAAATAGTGTACAAAAGTCCTATACTGCTAGAATAGAAGAAGTTAAGGACCTTGACTAATGGGAAAGACTGCAATTTTTACAACTATACAGTCTAGAAAGGAGAAGAGAACGCTACATGATAATACAAGCATGGAAGCAAATAGAATGAATTACTGAAAACATCATGGAGCTAATAATATCAGAAAGAGCAAGCCGAGGTAGATTAATAGTGCCAAAAAATATACCAGGAAAACTAAGGAAGGTGTACAAGACATTAATCCACTACGCACCAGCATCGATAATGCAGCGACTATTTAATGCGCTGCCAGCTCATCTAAGAAACATATCAGGAGTGAGCGTAGATGTGTTTAAGAATAAGCTCGATAAATACCTAAGATGCATACCAGACCATCCAAGACTGGAAGATGCAAAATACACCGGAAGATGCATTAGCAACTCGTGTATTTACGAGGTGCCTCACACTGAGGGACCTGGGGGAACCCAAACATAAAATAAGGTAAGGCTCTCTATCTTGAATACCTCTATTATCTAACTGATATAATATAATGTATTACAATATACAACAACAACAAATGCAGCCGTTTCCAATCAACTGAAGGAAAAAGGCCTTAGACTCTCCTTACTCATGCTTGGTGTTTGGCAATTTTCCTCACCATACTAGCCACTATAGATTGGTGATAATGGGAGAAATATCGCTGATTGCTAATAACAAACCAATCTAATATGGATTAACCATACTAGTACAGCTTTTATATCGTGGCGATACAAATCCTTTCACGATGTTAAGGTATCCTCATTCAGATTTATGTACATTTATACACACACATACGCACACACACATACACACACATGCATATATATATATATATATATATATATATATATATATATATATATATATATATATATATATATGCGTGGGTGTATGTGCGTGTGTGTGTAATGTTATGCATGCATATATTTTACGAGTAAAATTTTCAGCTTCCATCAATTTCAACATCACTTTACCATTCATTGTTCCATCTTCAGTATTTTTGTTTACCCCTTTAAATGACTCTTACCTTAATTCTCGTTCATTCTTCCTCCCGTTCAAAACATTTTTGATTATTTTTAATTGTATTCTATTGCATATGGAGGTATTCGGATTGTAATAGAAATGACTCGAAACCAGAACGATTATGGGGCACAAGACTTATTTGATTTGTTTTCAATCTTACATATTTATTACTCTTCTTTCCCGAATCATAAATTTCAAATGATATTACCTTCTTGTGTGTTAAAGGAGGAAATTGTTAAGATAAACTTTGTATTTATACTTCCAAGACCTAACTCTACAATCATATTTTCTATCTTTTACATGATTAAAGAGTAACATAGTTCTTAAAAGTATATGGTGCAGAGAATATTGACTTGATAAAGAGGCACCCTCCTTATCCTGAGGAGTTGTTGGTAATTTTCAATGTATATTTACATACTTTTATTTTCTGACCCAGCATGGGAAACCCACTTTTTTGGGGGGCCGGTCTGCTTTATTTAGAGAGATACCACCTGCCACTACTCCACTTAGCTACGTCACTGATGGAGTAACTGTTTATTTGTACTAATACCTGTATGTAAAATGAACGATATAAAAAATATATGTGCAAATATTAAAAAATATATATATATATTTAAATGAGTATCTTCCTCTAAGAAAAAAATCGGATGTATTTTCCATCTCCCTATGATAATATCTCTCTCTCTCTCTCTCTCTCTCTCTCTCTCTCTCTCTCTCTCTCTCTCTCTCTCTCTCTCTCTCTCTCTCTCTCTTTCTCTCTCTCTCTCTCTCTCTCTCTCTCTCTCTCTCTTGATGCTGCCATTTATGTCTACTCAATTAGAGAAAACTGCCTTGAAGTTATGTTTCGTGAAATATTATACAATAAATTAGAATTTAAAGCTGGGAAGTTTTAGTGATATATTTGAAACTTGATACATATAACCTGCGTTTAGTGGAGCATACAAGAGATGGGAACATAGTTCATCGCGCTCTTTATTTATTTTTTTATTCTTCCTCATTCTTAAACATCTGTTATTATCAATCTGGAATTTCTTTCCCCTGAGAAATCAGTCTAACTAAAAAACTTACATAATTTACAGCCTAGCTGGGACTGATTAAATCTAGCACGTGATACGTGCTTCGATCCATCTACTTTTGTTTTCATTCGCAACAAATGGAATCAACACCACCTCCAACAAACGTTTTTTTTTTTTTTTTTTTTTTTTTTTTTTTTTAATATGTAAAGAGAGAGGTTTTCTCTCAAAGAGT
The DNA here is from genome assembly GCF_036898095.1 of Palaemon carinicauda. Lineage (NCBI taxonomy): Eukaryota > Metazoa > Arthropoda > Malacostraca > Decapoda > Palaemonidae > Palaemon > Palaemon carinicauda. The sequence goes on along the minus strand of NC_090753.1, from coordinate 40,013,617 downwards.
TATCAATTGCACAGCCTGGCAATGTTTCCTTTTACAATATTATGAATACTTTTAATATTAATCGATTCTATTAGTTACTATATAACTTAAATGTATAATTATTCTACAGAATAACGAGCCTCGTGTAATACTCCAGAAGGGTATATATAACACGTTATAAATGTTTGGATAGTTTTACAGGTTTATAACTATTATTATTATTATTATTATTATTATTTTTATTATTATTATTATTATTATCATTATTGCATCCTAAGCTACAAACCTAGTTAGAAAAGCAAGGTGCTATAAGCCCATGGGCTCCAACAGGGAAAATAGCCCAGTGAGGAAAGGAAAAAAAGAAAAATAAAGTATTTTTAGAATAGTAATATTAAAATAGATATCTCCTATATAAACTATAAAAACTTCAACAAAACACGAGGAAGAGAAACAAGATATAATTGTGTGCCTGAGTGTACCCTCAAGCAAAAGAACTCTAACCCAAGACAGTGGAAGACTATGGTACAGAGGCTATGGCACTATCTAAGACTAGAGAATGATGGTTTTATTTTGGAATGTCTGTCTCCTAGAAGAGCTTACCATAGCTAAAGAGTCTCTTCTACCCTTAACAAGAGGAAAGTGGCCACTGAACAATTAGTGCAGAAACCCCTTGGGTGAAGAAGAATTGTTTGGTAATCAGTGTTGTCAGGTGTATGAAGACAGAGGAGAATATGTAAAGAATAGGCCAGACTATTCGGTGTGTGTGTAGGCAAAAGAAAAATGAATCGTAACCAGAGAGAAGTATCCAATGTAGTACTGTATGGCCAGTCAAAAAATCCCATATCTCTCTAGCGGTAGTATTTCAACGGGTGGCTGGTACCTTGGGCAGCTTACTACCTATACACATCTACATGGAACATATGAGGTTAATCTTTCAGACTTAAATGGACCTATCACAAGAAAACAAATACGGAAAATGGACATTTCATCAAAGAGAAAAAACGACATCAGATGTTTGGACTTGAACTATGTTGGTTTTTGTAAAAATAGTTAAACGATTTCTGGCACCATTTTTAATTGACAATGAATAAACTTGTAGTCAGTCACTTGTGCATACTGAAAATCATAAGTAATTACTGATGACAGAAAAAGGATGTAAATAATTAACAGAACTCCTAGTGGGAAAGAATTCCTATGATAACCGAGGCTGAAAATACTGAGTAGATAAACTATTCAGTTGAAAAAATATTTACAGACTGGGGGAAATAATGTATGTGTAGGTTAAGCAATGTGCGCTATAGTATGCGGTTAGTAAAGTGTTCGTTTTACTAAATATTTTAATTCGCATAATATTCTTAGTGGCGGAAATATCAAGAGAACAAAAGCTAACTCTAAAACAAGCAATGGCAGGCTGAAACGACCATCATGGTCCGAATGTCTCCTCCATGACATTGGGGGAATAATTTTCAGAAAATAAGACTCCCCCATCATCTTTGATCCTTAACACACTTTCCAAGGAAACTCTTTCCCTCGCTCGCACATAATTCTACTCGCATAACTTCCAAAGGCTTCCCCGACCGTAAGTACTATAATACCAGATATTTATATCTTACTAGAAGTCTCTTTTATGTTGCATGGATAGTTGATTATATCTGCATGTGTGGATTACACCTGTGAATATTCAGGAGGGAAAATAATGTTTTCTCTTTATTGAATTGAAGATGTAAATATTCTATTTTCCACATTTTCTGGGCAAGATTCTTAAAATATTCACTAAGCAGTTTAAGACAAAACCTATCCGATCAATTGGTAGGTTTTATGAATGATGAGAAATATCCTAAGTCCAACAGCTATAGATAATAAATAATAGCAAAGATAGTGCAATTTCAAATGGTTTTAATTCCATTTAATTGTTTTTTATATTCACAATCGTATTTGATAATTCCATATGACAAATTATGAGTGATTGCAATATAGCAGATTAATGGAAAAGTCCAACAGTGAATGGCCAGCACGACATATAATTTGTCTCTGAAGTCAAATTAGAATCAGTAATGACAACAATTGGCTGAAAATGTTCAGCAGTCCTCACACCTCTTACTTACAGCTACAGAAGCAATTACTCTAGGAATCATTCCCAAAGATATTGAACGTTTTGGATTTGGCACACTTCATTGGGAATATTTTGATATTATTAAAGAGAATACCACTGTTTAAGTTTTGTTTTAAATACAATCTCTGTTTTGCATCTGAACAGTAGTGTGAATGATTTATTTCAACGAAATGTTCTTGAATTGAACAACTTGTTTCGCTATGAGCGATCAAACAAAATCTTTCATCAATCCGCTGTGACCCGTGTGGTGATGAAATCTGGCCAAACCACAAACATGGATAAAAAAAATGTCTGGGTCCTTTGTCCTACGGTGGACTAGAAACGAACACATTTGTTGTTGTTAAATATATATTCCAAACATTCAAGATGAAAATATTTTTATCTTTTTTTTCCTTTACTCAGGAAAATAATTTTATTGACTAAGACATTCGCTTTTTCTTATATGTAAAAATATACATTTTGTATTAATATTGAATTAGGTCAACCATGTATCTAGCTTTTCTTTTCAACAACACACTTCAGATTTCTAGTGAAAATCAAAAGTTGAATTCAATTAATCATTCAGTAATTGAAGGCAAATGAGATCTAGGTTCTTTTCTACTTTAATGATGACGACTATCTTTCGTTCAAAGGACAAAAGAAAGAATCGATTTAAGTGTTTTTTGATACTGGTGGAAAAATGTGACTTTTAAATGAAATTAAATAAGTTTAGATCTACTTTTTAATTTAGCACAGTGTTATCTTGTATTCCTGAAGGTTTAAAAATCACCTATGAATGGCAGAGGCCAGGGACACTGGTAGTGACCTAGAGTCTGGCAATATATACATAAGATCAGCGACTAAGTCGCCTCTCCACACAAGCTAGGACCAAGGAGGGTCAGACAATGGCTGTTGATGACTCACATAGTAAACTTTTAAGCTCCCTCATACTTCCCCCCCCCCCTCTCCATCCTTAGCTCACGAGGATGGTGAGGTTGCAGACACTACAAGAAATTATCGATCTTGATAGAGTCTCGTACCCCTGTCCAGCGGATCGCTAGGCTGGGAGGGTTCCATAAGGCTACAACATCGTCAAACTAATAAGGACCTGTGAAATCTGACACCAAGTAGACTAAGTTTTCTTTATTTTTCATTCAATCGAAATCTAAACAAAATTGGTAGAATGATTTATTTCCGTAGGATGCATGGAATAGGGATTTCTGAATGCACTGCTAAATATTATTGCCTCCTATAACTATTATCTTGAATTAGTATATCTATTTATCATCATTTGTTTTAGATAATTTTTAGGCTTGATTAGGTTGATAATTCTCTCTCTCTCTCTCTCTCTCTCTCTCTCTCTCTCTCTCTCTCTCTCTCTCTCTCTCTCTCTCTCTCTCTTTATCCACTGAAGTTCTCAGTGAAACCATAATGATCCCAAGGGAAAGGCAATGTGAGGTAACATAATATGAGATTACATTGGAATATTGACACAATTATATGATTTGTTTTTCAGTGGACTAATGATTACGAGGAGCGTCATATACTTTGATGCAAGGTAAGGATTTAGTCTGAATTGCTAATAATTTTACAAAAAGAAAAAAAAATGAATATTGTATTTTGAAAATAACCCATTCACCCATAAAGAAAGATTTAAGATGATATTGATCCGGCTTTAGGTATTCCACTAAGATTTAGAATTTCCCAGTTTATAGCACATAGCTATTTATGACTGTTGCCTTCAATTTGCGTAGGACTTTTTAGAATTCGGACTACAGTAATTACATAGAGGCAACTGCATTTTTTCTTCAGAGTAAATTCATGTTAATATTCCTACACAAATACCTGCTAAATAGGATTCTTTTATCACTAATGGAAATACCCTCCGTACCAATGAGAGTTATAGAGTATATGATAACGGAAATATATCAACCTGGATAGCTTATGTAAAAAGTCAGTCGATATGATTTTTACGCTTTGGTCTGTGTAAGAATATGTCTATGTCTATTTATATGTCAAAGCCTTTAATCACATACCAAAATAATGGTCGAGGTAGATGTGTTTAACAACCACTTTCTTGTAGTGTCTGGAATCTCACCATTAATCGTGAGCTAAGTATGGGTGGTTTTAGGGAGCTTATAGGCTTGGAGGAAAGAAAACCTCCTGACTATAGGTCTACCTGTCGAGACCTCGGCAGCCATTGCTTGGCCCTCCATAGTCATAGCTTGGGTTATGAGGGGGCTTGTGAGCTGATCGTATGTATATAGGGTTAGACTCTGGGGCATTGTCAATGCTACCTTTCCTTTGTCATTCATGACCTTTAAACCCTGTGTATGTAAGTTATTCCAAAAAGAAGTAATTATTCTAGTAATATGCGCATATATATATATATATATATATATATATATATATATATATATATATATATATATATATATATATATATATATACATATATATATATATATATATATATATATATATATATATATATATATATATATATATATATATATATATATATATATATAAATATGATATTTTTTTTTGCACATCTAGACGTGTTTTCCATATTTAAATGAGCCATATATATTTCGGCTACATTAATTTCTAAGTACAAAACACCTGAATTCGACAGGTAAATGTACAGGAGAATTGTCATCGACTTTTATCTTTGTTCGTGGCCAAGTGGTTTAGTCACTGTCTCTACAAGCTTGCGGACCAGGGTTCGATTCTCGGCCGGTCACAAGCTCTTGTCTTTGTGTGATTTCGCCTTGGACTCTGATCCCGAGGTCGTTAAAAGAATCCAGACATTAATGTAGCAAAAATATATATGGCTTATTTCTAGCTATATATATATATATATATATATATATATATATATATATATATATATATATATATATATATATATATATATATATATATTATATATATATATATATATATATATATATATATATATATATTAGAAAATCATATATGACAAACAAATCTCTACTTCCAACGATTTTTTTAAGTGAAAACACTTCTTCGAAGTAGCCAACATTTCAGGGAATAATGAAAACATTTGTTGCGGAAAGAAAATTCTAGCTGGTCGAAGAGTCGATGCAACTCTCATGGAAGATCTTAATGTAAAGGATGGTCAGAATCATGAAAACTCTTATGCAACATGCCTAATAAACTGATTGAACGACAGTGACAGTGATTAATATCTAGGTCAGGAATAAGAAATTTAGTAGACCGTAAGTTCCTGTTCAACAAATTGAAATGAGAATCAGCAGCTGAAGACCAGAAAGGAGAAAAATACACGAGACAAGGTAGAATTAAAGAACTAAAAAACTTCTTCAGAATAAATTGATCACCGAAAATTTTAAAAGACTTTCTCAATAAGCCAAATTTTCTGCAACTAAACAAGACACAGTCCTAATGTGTTTCTCAAAAGTAAATTTGCTGTTGAGAATCACACCAAAAGTCATATAAAGTTAAGGAAACTTTATCAATGCGCAGATCCGGATGTTGAGGAGCTACTGTCCTTGACCTTCTTACAGTCATGCTTTGGGTTTTGTTACTATTCTACTTCATACCCCATAATTTGCACTATGCACTAATTTTTTCTAGATCTCTTTTAAGGGATTCAGCAACACCAGATATACATTCAGGGATGGAACTGATGCCAACAGAGTAGTACCATCTGCATACGCAACAAGTTTGTTCTCTAGGCAAAATCTTAAGAGAGATCTATCTAAAATTAGGGCACGGTGTAAATTATGGCGACATGAAGTTGAATCCTAACCAAACTTCAAGTATTATTGTTAGTAGGTCAAGGATCTAGGCAATTTTCCTTTGAGAAACACATTCGGTCTGTTTTCTTCAATTGCACAAAAAAAAAAAAAATGTCTTAGTGGGAAGGTCTTTTGAGATTTTCGGTGATCAATCTATTTTAAAAAAGTACTTTAATTTTTTCCATTTTACCTTGTTTCGAGTATTATTCTCCTGTCTGGTCTTTAGCTGCGGATTTTCATCTTCATTTGTTAGACAGGAACTTACGGTCTGTTAAATTTCTCATTCCTGATATTGATATTCATCTCTTGCACTGTCGTTCAATTAGCTTATTTTGCATGTTGCATAAGATTATTCATAATTATTGTTTACATTCAGATAATTTTGGACATTTCTATCCTATTCATATTACTTCATATGCATTTAATTTTGAAATTCAGGCCTTCTCCATCATGAGGCTCAATACCATAGAGTATTCTAGAAGTATAATTCCAGCTGTGACCAAGTTGTGGAATGATATTCCTAATCGGGTAGTTGAATCGGTAGACCTTCAAAAGTTCAAACTTGCAGCAGATGTTTTAATGTTGATCAGGCTGACATAAGTCTGTTTGTAGTCTATTCATGCAATATCTGTTTTGATGTTACTGTTCTTAAAATACGTTATTCAAATTCATTATTTCTAAGATCGTTTATTTATTTCCCTATTTCATTTCCTCACTGGGCTATTTTTTCCTGTTGGAGCCCTTGGGCTTATAGCATCTTGTTTTTCCAACTACAGTTGTAGTTCAGCTAATAATAATAATAATAATAATAATAATAATAATAATAAAAATAATAATAATAATAATGATAATAATAATAATATCAATTTTATTATCTTGATGAAGTCAATGGCAGCAAGGTAACAAATTGTGTTTAAAGCGATAGACAAAGTGTCTATTCATCTTTTACTCTTGATGCCTGACGGATGATTTAACTGGTATTAGTGTGGACCGGCCTTAGTTAGATAAGGACTGTGCATCAAAAGGATATGGCTTCTTTTTGATGGATATAGCCAATTTAGTTACTCTATGAGAGGAGAAGATAACAGAAAGGACCCCATTTAAAGGTGTAGCGGGCTCCTAAGAATCTCCCAAATTATAAATCATATAAAAGAATAAGAATTAGTGACTGGAATGCTGGAACCATGAATCAGACTGGGATGTTCTATCAAGTGGAGAAAGAAATTAAGAAATATAGTTTGGATATCTTCGCCCCAAGTAGACCACGTTCTGAGGGGATTGGTAAGCAAACCTTACTCCAAGGAAATATATATATCTATCTATCTATCTATCTATATATATATATATATATATATATACAGTATATTTATATACATATATATATATATATATATATAATATATTTATATATATATATATATATATATACATGTATATATTTATATGTATATAAATATACTGTATATATATATATATATATATACATATATATATATATACTGTATATATATATATATATATATATTTATATATATATATATATATATATATATTTATATATATGTATATATATATGAATATATATATATATATATGTATATTATATATATATATATATAAGATATATATATATATATATATATACTGTATATGTATATGTATATATATACAGTATATATATATATATATATATATGTAGGTGTGTGTATATATATATAATTTATATATATATATATATATATATATGTATATATATACATATATATATATATAATATATATATATATATATGCATATGGACACACACATAAACGCACACACACGTATATATATATATATATATATACATATATATATATATATATATATATGAATTATATTTATAGATATACCCACACATACACACACACACACACACACACACATATATATATATATATATATACATATATATATATATATATATATATATTTATATATATATATATATATATATATATTCCCTTGGTGTAAGGTTTACTTACCAATCCCCTCATAATGTGTTCCACTTGGGGCGAAGATATCCAAACTATATTTCTTAATTTCTTTCTCCACTTGATGGAACATCCCAGTCTGATTCATGATTCCAGCATTCCAGTCGCTAATTCTTATTCTTTTATATGATTCATAATTTGGGAGATTCTTAGGAGCCCGCTGCACCTGTAAATGGGGTGCTTTCTGTTATCTTTTCCTCTCATAGAGTAACTAAATTGGCTATATCCATCAAAAAGAAGCCATATCCTTTTGATGCACAGTCCTTATCTAACTAAGGCCGGTCCAGACTAATACCAGTAAAATCATCCGTCAGGCATCACGAGTAAAAGATGAATAGACACTTTGTCTATCGCTTTAAACACAATTGGTTACCTTGCTGCCATTGACTTCATCAAGATAATAAAATTGATATTATTATTATTATTATTATTATTATTATTATTATTATTATTATCCCGAATGGGTGCACGTCACAGCGTGGCCGTGTCTTCCCACTGACACGGTCACGTGTACTTCATGAGCATTTCCCGACTAGTTTACTCTCTTTATGAACAGTTCACGAACTGTTCACGAGTAGTTCATGACTACTGCGCGACAGTGGCACTCGTGTCGGTGTGGGGGTATATATAGGGCTTCCTGGACACTATTGGCCATTCCAGAGATCACCAGCGAAGAGACCACTTATATTACAGAGACAACATGCCTAAAACAAAGCAGTCTCGAGGAAGAGCAAAGCATAAAAGACCAGAAGCCGACAGGCCAGAGGCAGAGACCGCTGAGAGAGGTCATTCTCCTCAGTCATCCATATCAAGTGTCGATGTTATCACAGAGGCACAGCAGGATCAACTTGAAAGCCAGAGGCATCCATCGAGTGAGGACGAGGTGGGAAGTGGGCAAACTATGCGCAAACTATGCGTGAACTCTTTGTGCCAGTTCGTGTCAATGTGGACTCTGATGGGCACGCATTCGCGAACTATTCGTGAACTATGCGTGAAATATTCGTGAACTATGCGTGAACTATGCATCGCATTCGTGAACTATTCGTGAACTATGCGTGAACTATGCATGAATTATGGGTGAACTAGTCGTGAATAGTGGGGAAGCCTCCCAGTTCGTGCCCCAAAATGGCACGACTTGCCACGACAAAATCGTGGTCAAAAGCCGTCCAAGTGTCAGACTAGCTTTAGAAACTTTAGGAGACAAAGAGTTGACAACTAGTGAAGTATGGCGTGATATTAAGAACATATGCCAGTCAGTTGTTAGTGAGGCTTTATGATACGCAGTTACAAAGGAAAAAAATATGGATATCAAATGATACTTGGAATTCTATATAAAAAAGACTGAGACAAAAATTGATTGTTGAAAGTTTTCAAAGAAGTAATAAAAATTAAAAGATAGAGCATACTAGGTATTCCAGAATTATAGTGAACTTTAGAGAGAAGTCAGGAATGACTGGAGAGGCTATCTAGGCAGTAAAGGCTGGTGAGGCTGACAAAGCTATGACTTTAGAGAATGGCTATGGTGAAAGAGTTGCTCATAGAATTATCTATGAAATCTCTACGAGGGCGGAGAAGAAGAAGGGTATACCAATTGTAAAGGATATGGGTCTGTTATAACAACAGAAGATGAAGAAAGGCAATGTTGGGTGGAACACTTTAGTGAGGTCATGAATAGGAGATACGAAGGGAATGAAGTGATTGATACACCTGAAGCTGAGTAGTACCTTCATGTGTCCATGAATGAATTCAGTGTGTATGAAGTCAAAGCTATCATTGGAAAAATCAAAAGATGGAATGCCCCTGAGTACGATGGTGTTGGTCGAAAATAAAGTGACCCAAGAATACTTACAAGATTATTCTGTAAACTGCTGCATGAATAGGTAAAACCTGGTAAAAGGGATATAGTAGTGTTGGTGAAAATGGCAAAAATAGGATACCTGACTGATTGCAATAATTACAGAGGTATCACACTTACGTCTGTTGTCATGAAAATATATAGTATGCCTGTTCGAAAGAGACTGAAGAGAAAGATTGATGAAAAGCTAAGAGATGAACAAGCAATATTTTGAAAGGGTACAAGTTGTACTGACCAAACTTTAATTTTGAGATATGCCCAGCAATGTGTAGAATATGGAAATCCACTTTAGATGGCATTTGTGGACTAAGAAAAAGCCTTTGATAGTGTGCACCAGTCAATGTTGTGGATTGTCCAGCGTTATTATGGATTTTTTTCTAAAATATGTGAAATTGATTAAGTCTGCTCATAAGCATAGCAAGTGCAAAGTTAATGTTACTGGAGTCCTTTCATATGAATTTCCAGTGAACAGCGGAGTACTCCAAGGGAATGTGCTGTCGGCTATGTTGTTTATACTCGTTTATTTTGTAATGCGTAGAACAGTTTGATATGGTTGAAAAGTATTGGCCTGGATTAGTAATAGAAAATTAGCTGACCTAGAGTATGATTATTACGCTGTACCCATTAGCAAAACACCAAAGGGTTTGCAATGTTTGCTTACCAGAATGCAAGAAATATCGCAAGAGGTTGGGCTCAAGATAAAGAGAAGAAAGTCCTAGATGATGAAAACAGAATATGCAATGGAAGATGAAATATAATTGGAGGAAGGAAGGATTATTGAGTTAGAATCATTTATGTGTTTTGGAACTATGATTTCCAATACGCTAAAGTTTTTATAATTAGAGTTTAGTGAAAGATTGAATAAAAGCAAATCAGACAATGGCTGGAGTAAGTAAAATTTGAAAATAAAAATTCCTGAAACTATATAAAAAAAATCAGGCTATGTATCATCTTAGAGATATATGTGTTACTAAATGGACAAGAGTAAAGGAATGACAATGAAACAATCTCCAACAGATTTAGTAGATTTGAGAACAAAGCCCTCAGATAAATATTGATAGTTAAATGCTAGGACACGATTATAAATGAAACTAAAAAAGAGATCATTCGAGTGCCATTTGGGGATAAGATCATGGAAAAGGTTAAAAGGACATGGTTTGAGCATGCTCTTAGACCTCTCAAAGAGAGGTCAGTTCTCCAAACGTTTATTTGGGCTCCACAAAGCATTAGAAGAGTTGAAAGACCCAGAAATACATGGCTGGGGACGATGAAGCGTGATGTAGATAATGAATGAAGAAGTATGAAATTAAAAGCCCAAAAGAGAGACGACTGGCGAAACCTAACCTTTGCCTAACTGGCATAGGGTGAGATAACGAAGAAGATGATGATTATTATTATTATTATTATTATTATTATTATTATTATTATTATTATTATTATTATCATTATTATTATTATTATTATTATTATTATTATTATTATTATTATTATTATTATCATTATTATTATTATTATCATCATCTAAGCTACAACACGGGTAAAGCCTATAAGCTAAATTAGGAAAGGCAATAAGGAAATAGATAAACTACTTGAGAAGTAATGAATAATTAATATAAAATATTCTAAAATCAGTAAAATCGTTAAAAGATATTTGTCATATATAAACTATGAAGAGACTTAAGGCAAGCGTTTTGACCTCTGTAGGGCTCACATTAGCAAAGCTACTTGAAACATTAATCGATTTAACTTGATTCATTAATTATTAACCAAAGATTAGGATCTATCTAAGCATCGTTGGTAAATATAACTGGCTAGTACATTGGTAACCTGTTCGCCTAGCATTTGTACGGCAGCAGATCAATACTTTTCCGGGACCGTGAGTTTAAGCTGTTTACTGGGGAGGCCAGTGCTATGGTTGGGCACCACAGTAGTTGGTTTGGCTTGCCTGGCTGATGTTTTGGTTAGCCTCTATCTGATTAAACTAGAAATGAAACCAGACATATTCAACCATTAACCTTATTTTTAATGAATTGATATCATATAAATATTTTATAAAATTAAATTGATGACATTTTATGGCTACTTCAGGGGTTATGAATAGTATTACAGGGCTGTAATTTTACATATTTTCCAGGCATTGGGTTAATATTTTGGTTATGATGATAAAGGACCTTTAAGATAGTTTACGATTATTGTTGCATAGGTTCTCTTTTTGATTGTGGATGGATTTGAACTGAGGTACGTATCAGATATCCCTTTCTGAAAGGAGGTACCCTAATTTTGTGAAAGGGTTTGTGTATCGACATGATCAGCGAAGCTATAATAGACAGGGCCATTCATACTAGGTTGGTTTACTCTGAGCAATTGGACAGAATCTCACTTCATCACCAATCCACAGTGGCCAAGAGGGAGATGGAAATGGCTCAAAAAACTAGAACATTTCTATTTATTATGTGTTGATAAAAAGACCTTTAAAGATATTCTGATTGTGTGCTAATGTAAAGTTGAAATTTTTATCTATTTTGAGGATGTGAAAATCAATAGGAATAGGAAGACCATAATGTATTTATGTTGTGGAGAAATACTTTGTTGGAGGGCTCTTGCTATTACGGGATTGTCCTGTTGAAATCTGAAGAGCAATTCAAATGGCCTGTCTAGAGACGTAGCCTATTTGAAATTGCAGTACCTATGTTACCGGATATCCAATAACCCTAAATGTAATATCGTCTTGGCTTAATGGAGCATATCCATTTTGAAATATTTAGCAGAGTCAAGTTATGTCTGTAAAATTCTAAATGATTTCCTCATAAAGAGATAAATTTGGAATATATTTTCATTGAGTTATGAAACTATAACCAAAAAATGTATAAATGCTTAAGAATTGAAATACTACTAGTTGATAGGCAATATCAAAGATTTCTACTTAATAGCTGAGGATACTGAATTTAAAAGTCTTTTGTGTATGTGAAGGTGATCACACACACACACACACACACATATATATATATATATATATATATATATATATAAAACATATATAACCTCATTCAAGTAATTCATTTACAAAACTTTTATTTACGAGACGTTTATTTCTATGAAGCATTTACTGACAGCATAATTCCATATATTTACCATCAAATGCTCTAGTTTTCAGACTCTCTCCAATTTCATATTGAACTTTGATGTCAGAATTTATCAGTCTAATAAAAGAATCTGCAGCATCATTCATCATAAGACCATGCTTCTTTTATTAAAGATATATTGCTTTCCTGTATACGATATATGTGCCACTCCGCCATTCAATATGCACGCGAATTTCTATCAAACAATATTGAATGGATGGCATATATTCTAAGAATTGTAGGATTATTTCCTCTCATATTCTTTAAAAAAGGAAATTTTATAGATATGGTACCT
>NC_090753.1:39972956-39987956 GCF_036898095.1 Palaemon carinicauda | reverse complement strand
AGATAGACTGGAAGCAGCACAAGCTAGGGCCACTAAAGTAGCTTCAACCCTAAGGCATGTGGATGTTGACAGGGGATGGAACATTCGAACTTATTGGATCTACGAACTCGACAAATAAGGGGACAGTTAGTAGAGATATTAAAAAATTTTTAAGGAATAGCAAATGTGGATTACAAAAATCTATTCATGTTGAGCACAAATAAGCCCAGAGGTAACGGATATAAATTGTAATTTAAAAACAACACCACTCAATGAGGTATTTTCTTTACATACAAAATAGTAATATATGGAACAGACTTCCAGCGGATGTAGTAAACAGTACCATGGTAAATGAGTTCAAGAATAAGTTAGACGAGATCATATAAACTCTCTAAAAGATGGATTGCTCTACCCACGAGCAAATGGAGTCTCCCAGGATGGACTAAAAGGTCTTTTAGACATCTAAAATCCTTTTAACTCTCTCTCTCTCTCTCTCTCTCTCTCTCTCTCTCTCTCTCTCTCTCTCTCTAACTACTCAAGGAACACAGTAGACATAGGAAAAACTTGACCCTTAGAAAATTCTCCAGCAATAGATAGAGGAAATTTGACACGAAATTTAGATAGGGCAGATAAAAGTAAAACTACACTAGTAAATCACGGAAACTACCAGCGCCACAGAAAAAGAAAAAAAACAGAAAATGTCCTCATAAAATTTCATGCTCAGTCAGTTGGACAAGGAGAAAAAAAAAAAAAAAAAAAAGGGCAATCTGAGAAGCTAGATGGGCTAGGCATTGCCGAGATATTTAAGAAAACTACAGAAAAAAAGGATTTTATCGGAGAATACAAAATTCCTGGATTCAAGCTTTTCAAGAAGGATCTCCTTGCCGCCCCCCCCCCCCCCAAAAAAAACGTTAAGGCATGATGCTCTGTTTTTAAAATCACTTAAAACAATGAGAGTTAAATTAGAAACCAAAAGCAAGGATAAAATTGAGTTAGGAAACTGGTTCAAGAAAAAACAAATACATTTAAACTGTGGATAATGTGAAGTTATGTACATATTTTATAGTAACCCACAAACAGATTACTCACTAATGAGTAATGAAATAGAAAGGGTGGACCAGAAAGACGATTTGGGCATTATTACTACCAATGATTTGATGCTCACGAAACAGAGCAAAAAGCTGAAAAGAAAGCACAAAAACTAATAGGCTACATAAAGAGGTAATTTTTAATACGGGAATAAAGACAATTGTGACTAACACTATAACAATCACTAGGAAGACCCCCATCTGCAATACAGAGTCTAATTCTGGGCTTCAAGTATTCAAAATGATATACCGTAGATAGACAAGCTAGGGCCACCGACCTAGCTCCAACACTAACACAATTTGGATATAGACGGAGGATGGAACGTTTGAACTTATTCGATCTGCAAACTTGACGAATAAGATACCAGCTAATAGAGGCATTCAAAATTGTTTAAGGAATATCAAAAGTAGATTACATCAACCTATTCACTCTTAACACTAATCAATCCAGAGGTAACGGATACAAACTGGAATTGAAATGATGCAACACCACTCAAAATGGTAATTACTTTACATTCAAAAGAACAAATAGAAGTTACAAGTTAAAGATTAAGTTAGACACGATCATGAAAACTCTCTAAACGTTTAAATTAAATCTCTCTACCTAAGAGTAAATGGAGTCTCCCAGCCTTGACTAAGATGTCATCCAAAATCTCTCTCTCGCTCTCTCTCCCCCCCCTCTCTCTCTCTCTCTCTCTCTCTCTCTCTCTCTCTCTCTCTCTCTCTCTCCTCTCTCTCTCTCTCTCTCTCACTTGCCTTTAATCTGATTATTGTTGTCTCTATCAACATCTTACCTGTGTTTTAGTTCTCTCTCTCTCTCCAATCCCCTGAAGAGGTCATGAGTCGGAGAGACTGAACACGCCAAGTCATGTTCCAAAGTTTACCTTATGAATGGCGGTCATATATAGGAGACGTGTCTTTCATCATATTTTCTTCATTTCTTCAAATTATTTATATTCAAAAAGGAATTAGGAGATTTTGATTCTATTTTGATAACAATAATTTGTTTCGTAAATTTGAAAATTATTAAAACTTTAATAATGTTAACTCTTCTTCGAAAATAATTTAAGATATTTGATAATAATAATAATAATAATAATAATAATAATAATAATAATAATAATAATAATAATAATAATAATAATAATAATTATAATAATAATAATAATAATAATAATAATAACCAGTTCTACCTTGAAGATGAGAGTAGATGAACAATACCATCTCGCAACGCGTAGCAACCGAACCACTCTTTTCTAATAATAATAATAATAATAATAATAATAATAATAATAATAATAATAATTTCCTTTCTATCGATTTTCTTTGCTCGAAACATTAAACGATCAAATTGCATCAGTGACGAATAAGAAGGGACACAACGAATCAGGCAATTGTGGAAAAAGTCAGAGAAACGTCTCAAATGAGAAAATTAAACGTCACAGGTAGGGATTGTTAACTGCCATAGGCAGCGTTGGCTCCATCTTTTTTATGGCACTCCATGCTTAAGAAATTATCTAAATGAAGATGGATTTTGTGCCAGATGTATAATGGGCAAAAGAAGAAGAGGAGAGAAAAAAAAGCGGTCGGGGAGGGGGGGGGGTGGTGATTGGAGGTGAATAGATGAAGAGAAGAGGCAGCAGAAGAAAACGAAGGATATGATTTGGAAGAAATAGTTTCTTGAAATGATCCTGTGTTATAAGGCAAGAATATGTTGACGTTATTTTTTTTTTTATTAACCTAGAAGTTTGATCAATTATTTCATGGGAATAGGCTTATGTATTCATTTTTTTCGCTTATTTTTTGTTTCGTTATTCATCTATATGGGTATTTATTTATTTAACTGTTTATTTACTTATCTATAATTTTACCTTCTCATACACACAGACAATCACACGTACACATACATATGAACCTCTTCGAAAGACATAATATTTCTAGAATGGTTAATACTCTCAGTTTCTCACTGTATAGAATCAAAAGTCCACATAGAACATCATATCTGTTTCTAGGTAACGGCTTCGGGCACTCACATACATCGCATACATACACATACACATACACACATACACTGACTCCCTTTGACAGTAAAATATTTTCCATGCCAGAGTTTTCCATTCCAAAAGAGTTATTACTTTCCTGCTGTATTGTCACCTACTTTATCAGTCCTCGTCGTTTCCCACACGCTGTGACTCATTCAGAGACTCGTCTAATTTAGCTAAACCTTGATTGGTCTACTCATCCCCATATTCACGGAGGCCAGATTACTTTTAAAGCAGACGTCAGGTTTTGGATAAACTCTAATCCCTTTATTACAAGGATGTGTTATAGAGGTATGTCGAACTGAGCTCGTTATCCGTATTTCGAGAAGAAGGAAAGGAGATATAGTTAAGAATTATTATTATTATTATTATTATTATTATTATTATTATTATTATTATTATCATTATTTATAATATTAGTTGCTGTTGTTGTTATAGTAACATTATTATTATTATTATTATTATTATTATTATTATTATTATTATTATTATTATTATTATTTTTATTATTATTATTATTATTATTATTATTATTATTATTATTATTAGCAAAACTATATCCCTAGTTAGAAAAGCAAGATGCTATAATCCCAAGGGCTATAACAGGGAAAAATAGCCCAGTGAGGAAAGGAAGCAGGAAAACCAATAAATTATATAAGAAGTAATGTAAAATAGATATATCTTAAAATACTAACAACATTGAAACAGATAATTCAAATATAGACTACAAAATGACTTACGTCAGCCGGTCCAACAGAAAAACGTGGGTTGCAAGTTTGAGATTTTGAAGTTCTTCTAATTCAACTAGCCGATTAGGAAGATCATTCCACAATCTGGAATATAACTTCTAAAATTCTGCGTAGTGTTGAGCCTCTTGATGGAGACGGCTGGACTATTATAATTAACTGCCTGCCTAATATTACGAACGGTATGGAACTGTCCCGGAAGATCTGAATATAAAAGATGGTCAGAATTATGAAAAATCCTATGCATTATACATAATGACCTAATTGAACGAATAATTTCTAGATCAGGAATAAGAAATTTGAAAGACCGTAAGTTCCAGTCCAGAAAATTAAGAATAGAATCAGCAGCTGAAGACCAGACAGGAGAACAATACTCGAAACAAGGTAGAATGAAAGAATTAAAACACTTCTTCAAAATAGATTGGTCACGGGAAATCTTAGAAGACTTTCTAAATGGGCATTTTTTTTTTTTTTTTCAATTGGAATATACACAGCCCTAATGTGTTTCTCAAAAGTAAATTTGCTGTCGAGAATCACACCTAAAATTTTAATAGTCACACAAAGTTAAAGAACATTATTAATGCTGATATACGGATGTTGAGGAGCCATTGTCCTGAACTTTGAGTTTTGTTAGGATTCAACTTCATACCCCATAATTTGCACCATGCACTGATTTTAGCTAGATCTCTATTAAGAGACTCAACAACCGTTGATCTACATTCAGGGTATGGAATTGATGCAAAGAGAGTAGCATCATCTGCATATGCAACGAGCTTATTTTTATATACCAAACCACATGTCAAGTGTGTATAGTATGGAAAGTAATGGGCCCAAGAATACTACCCTGTGGAACACCAGATATCACATTCTTATACTCACTTTGGTGACCATCAACCACAACTTTTTGAGATCTATTACTTGAAAATTCAATAATAATGCTAAGAAACGACCCACCCATTGCCAACTGTTTGAGCTTGCAAACAAGGGCCTCATGATTAACACGGTCAAAGGCAGCACTAAAATAAAGGCAAATTATACGAACTTCCTGACCACAATCAAGGGATTTCTGTACAGTATTTGAGATTGTAAGAGGGGGCATCAAATGCTCCAAAACCTATACGAAAACTAAATTGCAAACTAGGGAACAAAAGATTACCTTCAGAAAACCTGTTATAACGTTTTACCAAAAGACGTTGAAAAACCTTAGATAATATGGGAGTTATGGACATTTTGTGGTAATCAGTTGGACTTGACCTACCACAAACACATTTACATAGTGTAGCAATATTAAAAATTTTCCAACAAGTGCTAAAGCTCCTCTTTTTGCTATTTAGCACAAAATAGCAGATAAATTTTGGAGCTAGGAAATCTGCACTTTATAAAAAAAAAAACTAAGGAAAAATACCATTTTGGTCTACACCCCCATAAGCATCAAAGTCCATCGAAAGAGCTTTAATTCCCGAGATCAAAAAGCTAAACTAGTTAGTTTAGCCTCAGGAAAATAGGAATGAGGAAGTTCGAGTTTCTCATTACTCTGCTGAGCTATCTGGTCTAAGTAAAGGAGACTCTGATGCATCTACACCAAAGAGCCCATATTTAAGGATATTCCACCAATTATGTTCCTGGGTTTTACCAGATAGGGTATCTTTTTTGGTTAGATTGTCTTCCTTTTTAGTCGAAGTATAAACTCTCTGAGCAAAACCTCTAAGCTGAGCATAGTTATTCCAGGTCATATCTGATCTGTTACTCTTCCAAAGATTATAGGCCTCCTGCTTCTCCAAATAAGCAAGTGTACATTCATCAATGAACTATGGTTTTTCCTTCAGTTGGTACCTTAGCACATGAGAAGGGATAGGGACTACAGGATCAACACTACTAAACAATTTCAGCCAATTCAAGCCCCAAAGATCATACAAAATCCCATTCCAGTCTGCTTGAGATTTCATATAAATCTTACATGAGTAAGATGCATCAGAGACAGGCTGCTCAGTCTTCCCTGCTAATGAAATCAAGGCATGATCAGATGTCCCGACTGTAAAACCAACGTAACTTGTTTTATATAAAGCCATGGGAGTCAGTGTATACGAGGTCCCAGCAGTTACCAGACTATTATAGTGAGTAGCTTCACTTAGATTTGCTCACAGCCTAATTCAGAGGTAAAGTCTAAAGCTCTTAAGCCATGGCAATCGGTTGGAAGAACAGAACTTAATCACCCCCTATGGTGAGCATTGAAATCACCAACAAAGACAAAAAAGGCCTTACCATAATCTTCTTGTAATACGGCCATAATGGTAAAAAGACAATAAAAGATAGAATCATCCATGTGTGGATTCCAGTAGATTGAACACAAATAATTGTTATGCCTGCTACAAACCATTATTATCTGATTCTAATTACATCCACTTTCGTAGCAGGACTTATGAGAAGCAGGGTACTCACTCCTAATATACACTACCATTCCCGTAGCCCTAGAGATAGCATCACGTTTCAACATTAGTGGCTTCTCATAACCCGTTATAAGGAGCTCAGATGAGTGTGTCACATTAGAAACTAAAGTTTTTTAAGCACAAAAGAATATCGTACTGTCTGGATGCAATTGTAAGGTCTTGAATATTTGCATTAAGAACCACGAATATTGCAATACAGTAGAAGACATTAACGAAATCTAGGACGTACTGGTCCGATATGCATCATAACACTTTGAATACTGGTTTGTCTCTATAGCTGCCCTGCAGGCAATCAACTACCAGGTCGCGCAAACCAGTTGTTGCAATCACGGCTCGCTTGGCAATGAGGCCAAAGAATGTTTCTAAGTACCACATATACACATATCGAATATCTATGCTTGTCTATTTCTCCTCGTTATTGCTACCAATTAAATTGCTAATATAAAGAACTCTGCATGAAAATAAAATGCTTTACAGAGAGTTGCATTCTATAATTGTTCATGTTTTGGCAACAATTACGATGAGGAATTTCCACGTAGGCTAATATTAGGCTGAAAACATTAGTATCCGCCAAAGGCAACGTTGTATGGATTTTGAAGGGGTGTTTTGTTTAGGACTGGAAGGTGCTCGCTGGATTGTAGATGAATTGGAGGGTTATTGCACACACTTCAAAGTATTACACACGCACACACACAAACACACACACAATATACACACCATTATATAGCTATAGTTTTTCATACATGAACGAACACCGAGAAATAAAGTGTTTATGGTGTCCGTCCACGAGAGAGAGAGAGAGAGAGAGAGAGAGAGAGAGAGAGAGAGAGAGAGAGAGAGAGAGAGACGTGGGGGGTTGGAGCGGGGTTTAGAAAATATTTATGGTCGATAAAATTCATAAGAAAATTGCCCCAAAGATTCTTGTTGTAAAAGACCCATTGGTAGACTCAAATGGAAGGTTTACTAGTAAGGAACAAAAAGACCCCCCCCCCCCCCCGCAAAAAAAAAAAGAAAAAAAAAACATCAACAACAACAACAAGAGCAGCTTATTATTGAGTTTGTGATAATATAACTTACTTTGAGGGGAACTGATTATTGCGTCAATTTCCAAAGGTAATTTCATAGCAAATTTTTATATAACTATCAGGAAACAACAAATTTAGATTTCCTATAGGTTTATAGAAGGGGGCTTACGTGTATATTAACCCTTTATCAACTGCACCTGTATATCAACCTGTTTCTAAAATACAGGATAATCTCCTAAGGAGGGAGATGTATGTTGAAATCATCGTGCGTGCGTTTGTGTGTGTGAGTTAGAGCCTTACCTTGCCTTTTTTTTTGTTTGGGTTCCCCCCAGGTCCCTCAGTGTGAGGCACATCGTATATCCACCAGAGAGTTATTAATGCATCTTCCGGTGTATTTTGCATCTTCCCATCTTGGATGGTCTGGGATGCATCTTAGGTATTTATCGAGTTTATTCTTAATCACATCTACGCTCACTCCTGATATGTTTCTTAGATGAGCTGGCAGCACATCAAATAGTCGCTGCATTATCGATGCTGGTGTGTAGTGGATTAATGTCCTGTGTGCCTTTCTTAGTTTAACTGGAATATTTTTTGGCACTATTAATCTACCTCGGCCTGCTCTTTCTGATATTTTGAGGTCCATGATGTTTTCAGTAATTCCTTCTATTTGCTTCCATGCTTGTATTATCATGTAGCGTTCTCTTCTTTCTAGACTGTATAGTTTTAAAAATTGCAGTCTTTCCCAGTAGTCAAGGTCCTTAACTTCTTCTATTCTAGCAGTATAGGACGTTTGTACACTCTCTATTTGCGCAATATCCTTTTGGTAGTGTGGGTACCATATCACATTGCAGTACTCGAGTGTACTACGTACATAAGTTTTGTAAAGTAAAATCATGTGTTTAGCTTTTCTTGTTTTAAAGTGTCTGAATAACATTCCTATTTTGCTTTACATTTAGCAACAGTGTTGCTATTTGGTCGTTGCATAACATATTCCTATTTAACATTACACCAAGGTCTTTAATTGCTTCCTTGTTTGTGATTGTCTCATTATTAGGTCCCTTGTATGCATACACCATTCCTTCTCTGTTTCCATAATTTATTGATTCGAATTTATCGGAGTTAAATACCATCCTATTTATCTCCACCCATTCATATATTTTGTTTAGATCTCTTTGTAGTGAGTTCCTATCTTCATCACAAGTAATTTCTCTACTTATTCTTGTATCATCGGCGAAACTTCTCACTACGGAGATTTCAACATCACAGTTTATGTCTGAGATCATAATAACAAACAGCAGTGCAGCTAATACCGTACCTTGTGGCACACCAGATATTACCTGGGCTTCATCTGATTTCTCGCCATTTGCAACCACTATCTGTTTTCTGTTTTGCAGGAATTCTTTTACCCATTTTCCTATCTTTCCCACAATATTATGCTTTCTCATTTTTTTCTCCAATATGTTATGGTCTACCTTGTCAAAGGCTTTTGCAAAATCTAGATAGATCACATCTGTGTCTTTTTCATTTATCATATTTTTGTATATGTTTTCATAGTGTGCTATCAGTTGGGTTTGTGTACTTTTTCCAGGTACGAAACCGTATTGACCCATATTAAACAAATTATTTTTAACCAAATGGTTCATTATTTTCTTTTTTATTACCCTTTCATACACTTTCATAATATGTGATGTTAGACTAACAGGTCTATAATTGTTTGCCTCTAGTCTTGATCCACTTTTGAAGATAGGGGTTATATAAGCTAATTTATGTTTAAAATATATCTCGCTCATATCTACACTTTGTCTTAGCAGTATTGCAAGCGGCTTCGCGATAGTGTTTGCATTTTTTTTAAACAAAATCGCTGGAACTCCATCTGGTCCGGCTGCCGATCCATTTTTAATTTCGTTTATAGCCTTGACAATATCTGCTTCATTAATATCTATATCCGTTAGATATTCAAAATTTTTTTCTCTCATTTCTGTTTCATTATTCTCATTCGCAATTCTTGGCGTGAACTCACTCTTATATTTTTCTGCTACTATGTTGCATATTTCCTTTTTTCATTCGTTAGCCGTCCTTCAATTCTTAGAGGGCCTATTTCTACTCTCCCTTTATTCATTTTTTTGGATAGGAGTAAAGTACTTTGGGGTTTCTTTTTATATTTTGAAGTGTCCTTTCTTCTAAGTCCCTTTTTTCATTTTCTTTCGACTGTATAATCTTTTGTTCTGCATTTTCTATCTTACATTTTATTTCCCTCATTTTCCACACATTTTTTTCTTTTGCAAGATTTTTCTTCCACTTTCTAATTTTCTGAAATAAGATCCTTCTGTCTCTTGGTATGCACGTCTTTTGTTTATTGTTTTTTTCGGTACATATTTTTCAACAATTTTCTCCAGTATTTTGTACAGTATGTCCGTATTTACCTGTATATTATCACTTACAAATACATTTTTCCATTCTTTATTCAGTTCTTCATTTATTTCTGACCATTTTATATTCTTACTGTAAAAATTATATTTTCCATATCCTTCCCAACGTTTTGTGCTTTTATTAATTCTGCGATCACTTGCTTTGGAATGGACTATCAATTCTATGATATCGTGGTCTGAAATTCCCGTCTTATACACTATTATTTCTTTAACATAATTCACCTCATTCACAAATACTAGATCTAGGACATTTTCCTTTCTTGTTGGGATGTTGTTTATTTATTGCATATTATGTTCTAA
Source organism: Palaemon carinicauda (assembly GCF_036898095.1). NCBI lineage: Eukaryota > Metazoa > Arthropoda > Malacostraca > Decapoda > Palaemonidae > Palaemon > Palaemon carinicauda. The sequence continues at coordinate 39,977,900 of NC_090753.1, read as the reverse complement.
TAGCATATCTTGAAGCTTTTCAAATTGCCTCTTATCTTCTGCGCTACTATTATTCTCTTTTTTATATGTATACATACAACCACTTTCTTCTACCCGTTCTTTTCAATCCACGAAAGGAAAGTTAAAATCTCCGGATAGGAGTATATTCCAGTCTTTATGGTTTCTACATATATCATCTATTTTTTCTATTATTATGTCAAACTCCTTAGTGTTTGGGGGTCTGTAAACTACAATATTCACTAGTTTTTCTAATTCAAATTCTACCGCAATCAATTCACATTCTGTGTTGCTGTATTTTTCACAGACTTTTCCTTGATTTATGTCTCTTCCATATATTGTGGTTCCCCCTTGATTCCTATTTGTTCTGTCATATCTATAAGTTTGGAAACCCTTTATCTGGTCATCACTGCCAGTCTCTTGGGAATACCATGTTTCACTTATATTTAATTAATCTATTTTTTCAGTTTGGGTTAGTTCTTCTAAGAACTCTATTTTCCTTTTAGAGTTACTCGTGACTAAACTCTGCGCATTCATCACTATTATGGTTTGTGTTTCATCCCCATTATTTAATATTGGTATTAATATGGATTCTCCCATGCTTCCTTCCTGTTCTGATATGATGTTCTTTTCTTCATTTCCCGGAATTCTGCCATTAAAAAATCCAACTTTTTATTATATTTGCTCTTTCGCCTTCATATTTATTTTTGTGTGTATACCTGCAATTATCCCCATATCTGCACCAACCCCTGGCATTATAGATGCATTCTTTGTAGTTGGGCTCTAAATGTGCAGATTTGGGTTGAAAGGCCTCATATCTTGGGGCTCTTGGTTCATAGCGTGGTATATACACGGCCTGATTTTTTGTTTCTTTTTTTGTTTCTTTTTTGCTTTCATTTTTCTTTTCAGTTTGCTGAGTTTTCTTACTTTTATTCATGGTTGCAGGATGCATATATCGACATTGTTTGTTGAAACTGCATCCTTTTCCTTCTTTTAGGTTCTTGCATATTTCCGGATGGAGATCTCTGCATTCATCTCCATATCCGTCTAAATACGCACAATTACCATATATTTCATAATTATGGCATATCTTTGGATGCTTGTAGTAGCATCTTTCGCCAAATCTGCAATTTCCTCTTTTCAACATATTGCAGACTATATCCTTCTTTTCTTTTTTTTCTTGTTCCTGCTCTTCCCTAAAATTATGTAGGTCCGGGTAGAGTCTCTTGGGTCTATTATTTGTTTCCATCTGGAAATTTATTTCTTCATAAGTATGCTGTTGGATGGCATCATTAGTTATATCAATGATATCCTCTGCATCCTTACACATATCTTGTTCATTTATCTCTTCTTCTTTTTCTTCTTCTTCTTCTGTTTCTTCTTCTTCCTCTTCTTTATCTTCAACTATTTACAGATTTAGTCTCGACTTAATTATATTTTCTATCCAGACTAAGCATGTTGAGCAGAATACCTTTGTGTCTTTATTTTTTATTTTTTGCTGTATTTCAGCACACGTGGGGTGTGTTGCAACATGACAGGCATCACATTTTTTAATCAATTGTTGAGGATTATTAATGGAATACCAAATCTTACATGTATTACACCATTTTGGCATTCTTTTTCCCAATGCATCAATCAGCACATTCACCATATTGGACTTCTTATTGTTCTTTGATGGAATGTGTTGATTGATGTAGACTTTCTTTATAAGTCTCTTTATCACTAGGATCTTCTTTGGAATTTCTTCTATTATTTTGCTGATGTTTTCCGCAGATTTGCTCCAGTTTATTGGATCGTATTGTTTCAATATGTCTGCGAATATTTTTCCGTCACACTGGTTGGCGTTACTAGTGACCTCTGTTATCAGACGGTCGAGCTCCTGCTTCTCCAACTCATGGAATTTACTTTTGCTGAGTCCAGCGATGTCTCTCCAATCCTTGCCCGTGTTGTACATAGCCATCTTGATTGGATTTTTAGTAATTCACAGGATAACTATTCTATGCCGACGTTTTATCCCACTTCTCTGACCTCAAACTAATCACCGACTATTCACGAAAACTTGTAGCTATATTGCACTTGGTAGCCTTTTGTTATCCGCGTTAAATCAGGATATTTATAGGGTCGCAAAAGTGTAATCACTCACCGGCACACAGATACTACGAGAGAGAGAGAGAGAGAGAGAGAGAGAGAGAGAGAGAGAGAGAGAGAGAGAGAGAGAGAGAGAGAGAGAGAGAGAGAGAGAGAGAGCTTTCATCAGGTATAAAAGTCAAAACTTATATGGAATTTTGTGTAATAAAATATATGCATAACCTGAGACATTGTAGTCACAGTATTTTATTGTGAGTATACAGATTAATTTTGATAAATCACAACAAAAGAAGAAAATTTGATAGAAGTGAAGGAATATGCATTCAATGCTGATGAAGCGTGGAAGTGGAAAGACGTTTTTGCCAAAGAGAATGGTGTAAGCTTGAATGCAGGAAGGCTATGATTATGAAGGTGGAAGATATACGTATCGTCAGAGATTCTTCTGCATGCGTGGCGACGAATGACATAGTGAAAGCATTGAAACATACACTGGGTAAGTTTTCTGTTCAATACTGAAAATTACAGGATCAAATCACAATGATTAAAAATATTATCATTAGATAGCTACAATATTGAATGTAACTGAAATATGATGAAGGGTGAGAAAATTATTCTGTATACAGTAAAATCTTTATTATAAGATAATGTATTAAGCTTTATATTTTATGAAAACAAAATCAAATTCCCAATGGCTAACAAAAGAATATTTTTTCCTAAGAAAAAACACGAATATATATACAGTATAAATATATATAAATATATATATATATATATATATATATATACATGTATATATAAATATATATATATATATATATATATATATATATATATATATATATATATATATATATATATATATATATATACACACACACATTTATGTGTGTATGCATATCTATGACTATATCTGTGTGACGGAGAGAGATATAGAGGGAGATAGACAAGATGGTGTGTGTGTGTGTGTGTTTGATACCTTGGCGTGTGTTTTATATTTTGAGATATAACATCCTACCCATTCATCTAAAATTTTATGAGCACCCGTACGTCTTAAAAAAACACCCCATTCAAAACCCATATAAAATTGCCCTTGATGAAGACTTCAATTTATGGCCTATCATTACCCTACATGGCAACTCCTCAACGTAATTATTGTCAAAACATGTGCTATTATAGAAAGAAACGTTCTGTAAAACGTTTTAATTTCATAAGCAGCTATTTCAGTTAGCAATTACATTAGGAGCAACGACGAGGAGAAATAAACAAGCATAAATATTTACCAAATATATACATACATGCATATATATATATATATATATATATATATATATATACGTATATATATATATATATATATATATATATATATATATATATATATATATATATATATATATATATATATATATATATATATATATGCTACTTTGAAACATTCTCTGGTGACATACCCAAGTGAGCCATGACGTAGCATTGAGTAATCAGGCAGTTGATTGGCAGACACAAACCATTATTCAGGATGTAATACTACATCTTGGGTATAGCAGGGTGCTAAGAATATCCCAGTTCATAAATGCTGAAGAAAAATTTGAAATCGGTAATTGGAATGTTAGAACCATGAAACAGAATAGGAAGTTACAGCAAGTGCGGAATGAATTTATAAATATTGCTTTGCTTTCTTGGCCCAAGGTGTAACACCTTTAAGGGAATCGGTTAGGAAATCTAAGTCAAACACTATATGTAAAAATATTCAGGAAGAACAAATGGAAATGGGAGAGAAGGGGTAAGAATGATGATGACACCAAGAACAGAAAAGACATTAACTGAGCAAGAGCTGCAAATAGTAAATTGTAACTTGCTAAGTTCAAATCAAAGCAGTTTATGAGTGTTATAGTTTGCTATGCCCCAAAAAATAATTCCCCTGAAGAGTGTTATATATGAGATCCCAGAGAGATATTTGAAAATTGTGATAGGTTAATTCAGTTATAGATTTGGAAGGAACAATTAATGCATAAAAAATGCGATGGGTGTTGCGGGTCTAGATGAAGTTTTGAAGGGAAATGGAGCCCATTTTAAAAGGGTTTGCTCAGCAAACAAACTAGTTACTGGAAGTATTCTTTTCCATTATAAGGACATCCGCAAATATACATGGACTTCACAATGGGGCGATTATAAAAATCAAGGACTTTGAGAAATGTAAGAAGTTACAGAGGTACAGAAATTGGTAGTGATCACCAGCTCCCCATTGCCCCACAGAATTTAAAACTAAAAACACCCAACAGAAATGTTGATAGAATATCTAGGTTTGACACAAATGAGATTCCAGAACATGAGCAAAGAGAAACATTTGCAATTGAATGTAGTAATCGATTTGCAATGTTAAAGACTTTTAGACACGAAGAACATACAATTAACAAAGAATGGTGTGAAATTAAGAACATATGTCAGTCAGTTGGTAATGAAGTTTTAGTACAAGCAGTTAATAGGAGAAAGCCATAGATATCAAGTGATACTTGGGATACCATAAAAAAAGAGACAAAGACAGAAATTGATTGCTGAAAGTTTTGTAGGAAGTAATGAAAATTACAAGGTAGAGCATGCTAAGAATTCCAGTATTGATAGTGAGGTAAAAAGGAAAGCCAAGAATTACTGGGGAGAATACTTGGACAGAAAAACAGATGGGGCTGAATAACCTATAAATTCAGGGAGTGGCTATGGCATAATAATTGCTCATAGAATTATTAATGAAAGCTCCACGTGGGCAAAAAAAGAAGAAAAAAGAGAGATGGATTTCTCTTTTCCTTTCTTCTATAGAGTCTAAAGATTTAGAACTAATTGCCAAAAATAAGGAACCTCTTA
>NC_090753.1:39967956-39970456 GCF_036898095.1 Palaemon carinicauda | reverse complement strand
AGTTTTGAGGGCCACTCATGAATAGCAGAGGCAAGGCACAGAGACAATGCCCTAGCCGGTCAGTGTCCTAGAAACTGACCATATATGCTGTATATATGATCAGCACCAAGCTAGGGCCAGACATTGGCAGCTTGAGCGGGTATCGAACTGCAGTCTACTATATCGCCGATCTGGGACGTTTCCATTAGGATGCAACAACACTTGCATTATAACAGAGTATTCAGTACACAATGGATAGTGACTCTGAGGAAAACGGAGCTCTGAAATAAAAAACTTAATTTATATTTCTTTTTATATCTATTTCAAATATATTCCTTAAATTTCATTTAAATGTTACATTTAGCTTAATTTTTTGTACCTTTGGAATAAATAATATAATTGGTTCGAAAAAATTATTTCTGGATAATACAGTATTTATATATCGATAAAAATAAACAGTTACATGTTTGTCAGGAAACTTGGCAGATCACATATTGCTGAATTTCTTGAACAATGAATATGATTTTAATAAATTAGATAAATCGTGTTTACCATAACTAATTTCATTAAACTGAATCAAACCCCAACAATATGAAGATGAAATCTAATTTATTGCATTAAAACGAACAATTATTCACAAAAGATAGTTTTTCCATTATCAATTAGAGTCCCCTGAGGTACAATATAACAGATTCCTACACCATCATATCATGAAAGTGAAATATTGCGACACGGCTGTAATTAATTATTGTATAAACTTTAACTGCTTTAAATGTGTTTATTTTCAATTTCGAAATACCTTAATCAAGTAAATTAGAATGTTATCATGTTCAATACAGTTCAGCATTATAATTTTAATGATCATCCATATCCGAAAAGAAATGTGTGCATGATTAAGCTCTATTACAAAATCAGCGTGTTTACATTTAAAGACTCAATTGCAAATATACCTACTGTCTCTCTCTCTCTCTCACCTCTCTCTCTCTCTCTCTCTCTCTCTCTCTCCTCTCTCTCTCTCTCTCTGTATAGTAAGATTATAGCGTTCATAAGATGAAGCGAATAGGTATGATATTACCATATAATTTAATAGAGTTTTCTTCTTTAGCATTAAGGGTGTCGGTCAAGATTATAAAACAAATCATAACGACATAACTCTCAAAATTTTTCCATAAATTTACACGAATAAATAATAATAAGGATAAACCAAACAATGTATGAAATGTAAAATCACTCATCCTTTTAGATTACGGTCTTTTAGTTTCTCATAATAATAATAATAATAATAATAATGATAATAATAATAATAATAAATAATAATAATATTAATAATAATAGATAAATAAATAAATGAAATAAAATGTGCTGATAAAGATAAGTGACGCTAAACCACTAAGGACTACAGAACAAACTCCGCACCAATTCTTTTCAGAATCAAATAAATGCATTTAGTCACATGCTGGGATACCTTAACGTGATAAAAGAGTTTGCAGGTCACTATAATCAGCAAAATTATAATAGTCGGGGCGCCTTTACTAGGGTGGTTTGTTGTGAGAGATTAGTCGAAAATCTTCCATCATCATCAATCCGCACTGGCCAACACGGTGATGCAAATTGGCCAAACCCTAAACAAAACATGAATAAGGACATATTTTAAGCTTTTGTTCTCAGTGGACTAGAAACGGCTGCATTTATTGCTATATAAAGAAAAAAAAAACTTATCTTTACTCGATAGGAATCTACCATTTTTCTTTCTAGATTCACTCCCTTTTTCTTTAATTAGTTTATAATTCCAATCATTACTCTCCTCTTTTTACCTCTCATTAGCCTCTTGCCCTGAAGACATTTTCTGGTGGAAATTGTCTCCCCTACAGATAACAATCCCAGCCCAGAAACCAAGGGAAATTCCCCCAAGAACCAGGCGAAGGATGCGTAAGTGGTTTCAGCAGAAGCTAATCACCAAGCTTGGTTAATTTAGTGGTCATCACATCCCAATTAACAAAGGAAAAGGTTCCGTATACAATTAATGACTGAGTAATTGAAACTAACCAAAGTGGTCTCTCCCCTTGGCTCAGTTTAAGATGATTAAGACTTCGTTGACTTGGAAGTTGTCTGAAATGGTAATCTCGTGTATCATTTCATATATTTTAACTGATATTTTTTAAAACCAAATCATTGAGACAAGGTATGATGATAGCATGTAAAATATAGAAATAGATTTTCAGTCATACTAATCACCACGCAATGGAATTTCATTTAAGATTACTAAAAATAATCGAATATCAAGGGCACAATTACGTTAATACTATAACAACGAAAATACGGAAATCTAATAAATACCAAATTTACCCTTGTCCCTTGTGCCCAATTGTAAATATATATATATATATATATATATATATACATATATATATATATATATATATATATACATATTAGATTTTTGGTCAAAAACTTTATGGGCATATTTGGAGGTGGAATAATTTTTCTCTAGAAATTTTGTGAAAAAGCCCCTATTGCATTG
>NC_090753.1:39941403-39948903 GCF_036898095.1 Palaemon carinicauda | reverse complement strand
CATTTTAAGAATATGGACAAATTGATATCAATGTATGATACACATAGACGCAAAATTAGAAATTCTAATAATTTTGATATTTATCAAAGCAATTTTAAATTGGATCTGTTTTAAAATGGTATTGTACAAAACTTTGTAACTATTGTTAAGGACTTGTTAAAAGATGTAAACAAACCACCATGAAATGCTGTTAATGATCGCTAAAACTGTAATGGGCTTTTTATCTCTTACGAACCTTTCTGCACCTCTTTTTCAAAAGTTTTTAATCATTTTTTTTCTGAAGAGGAAAGTAGATGGTCTCTTCAGAAGCTAAATAATTTTCATTTTTCATATATTGTGGGTTATTTTATTGATCATAAATACACGGAAAATTGTGTATTTGAATATATATATATATATATATATATATATATATTTAATATGTGCGTTTCCTTAATGTCAATGATAAGGTTTCTAATTCTTATTTTACATAACTAATTTATATGGGGACACGTTTTTAGTTCATTTCTCGATAAAAAGCAACTATATATATACACATCTATATGTATATATATATATATATATATATACTGTATATTAATATATATATATATATATATATACCGGTATACATATATATATATATATATATATATGCGGGTTTGAGTATGTATGCATCAATACTTCTGGGGAACATAAATTTCCTGAATATTTTACGTTGGAGAATAAATTACAACTGACAAATGACTCCTCCCAGCCCAAATGCCTCGGCCAAGATGTAAAATATTTCTTCAAAGTGAGATATGTTATATATTTTTAAATAGGAGATGAAAAAGTATCGGACACCTGCACGAAAACAAAACATATCAATAATTCATCTTTCATAGCAGGTAAGGTACCATATCTATAAAGTTATCTTCTATAAAGCATATAAAAGTAAATAATCATACAATTCTTAGAAAAAGTGTCATCCATTCAATATTGTTTGATAATAATTTGCGTGCATATTGAATGGTGGAGTGGCACACATCTTGTATACAGGAAAGCAACAGATCTTTAATAAAAGAAACATTGTCTTATGGTCTTATGATGAATGATGTTGCAGATTCTTTTATTAAACTGATAAAATCCGACATCAAAGTTCAATAAGAAATAAGAGAGAGTCTGAAAACTAGAGCATTTGATGGTAAATATATGGAATTATGGTGTCAGTAAATACTTCAGAGAAATAGACGTCTCGTAAATGAAAGTTTTGTAAATGACTTACTTGAATGAGGTTATATATGTTTATATATATATATATATATATATGTATATATATATATATATATATGTATATATATATATATATATGTATATATATATATATATATATGTATATATATATATATATATATGTGTATATATATATGTGTGTATATATATATATATATATATATACATATATATATATATATATATATAATCACCTTCACATACACAAAAGACTTTTAGATTTCAGTATCATCAGCTATTACTTAGAAATCTTTGATATTGCCTATTAACTAGCAGTATTTTAATTCTTAGGCATTTATACATTTTTTGGTTATAGTTTCATAACTCAATGAAAATATATTCCTAATTCATTTCTTTATGAGGAAATTATTTAGAATTTTGCAGATATAACTTGACGCTGCTAAATATCTCAAAATGAATATGCTCCATCAAGCCAAGACGATATTACAATTAGGGTTATTGGATATCCCGTAACATAGGTACTGCAATTTCATAAAGGCTAGGTCTCTAGACAGGCCATTTGAATTGCTCTTCAGATTTCAACAGGACAATCCCGTAATAGCAACAGCCCTCCAACAAAGTATTTCTCCACAACATAGATACAAAAAGGTCCTCTTATTCCTATTGATTTTCACACCCTCAAAATAAATAAAAATTTCAACCTCACATTAACACACAATCAGAATATCTTTTAAAGGTCTTTTTATCAACACATAATAAGTAGAAATATTCTAGTTTTTTGAGCCATTTCCATCTCCCTCTTGGCCACTGTGGATTGATGATGAAGTAAGATTCTGTCCAATTGCTTAGAGTAAACCAAACTAGTATGAATGGCCCTGTCTATTATAGCTTCGCTGATCATGTCGATACGCAAACCCTTTCAGAAAATTAGGGTACCTCCTTTCAGAAAGGGATATATATATATATATACCTCAGTTCAAATCCACCCACAATCAAAAAGAGAACCTATGCAACAATAATCGTAAACGATCTTAAATGTCTTCTATCATCATAACAAAAATATTAACCCAATGCCTGGAAAATATGTAAAATTGCAGCCATGCAATACCATATATAACCCCTGAAGTAGCCATAAAGTGTCATCAATATAATTTTATGAAATATTTATCCGATATCAATTCATTAAAAATAAAGTTAACGGTTAAAGGTGCGTGGTTTCATTCTTAGTTTAATCATAAAGAAGCTAACCAAAACATCAGCCGGGTAAGCCAAACCAAACTACTGTGGTGCCCAACCATAGCAATGGCCTCCCCAGTAAACAGCTTAAACCCACGTTCCGGAAAAGTATTGATCTGCTGCCGAACAAATGCTAGGCAAACAGGTTACCACTGTACTAGCCATTTATATTTGCCAACGATGCTTAAATAGATCCTAATCTTTGGTTAATAGTTAATGAAACAAGATAAATCGATTAATGTTTAAAGTAGCTTTGCTAATGTGAGCCCTACAGACGTCAACACGGTTACCTTAAGTCTCTCTCCATAGTTTATATGATTATGACGGATCTATTTTAACGATGTTACTGATTTCAAAATAATGTATATTGATTATTCATTACTTGTCATGTGGTTTATCTATTTCCTTATTTCCTTTCCTTATTTGGGCTTGTAGGCTTTACCAGGGTTGTAGCTTAGCTAATAATAATAATAATAATAATAATAATAATAAAAATAATAATAATAATAATAATAATAATAACAATAATAATCATCATCATCATCATCATCATCTTATTCGTTATCTCCTCCTATGCCAATTATGCAAAGGGCCTCGGTTGGGTTTCGCAAGTCGTCTCTCTCTTGATCTTTTGATTTCGTATTTCTTTATTCATCATCTAAATCACGCTTCATCGTCCCCAGCCATGTATATCTGGGTCTTTCAACTCTTTTAGTACTCTTTGAGAGGTTGAAGAGCATGCCCAAACCATGTCCATTTACCCTTCTCTGTGATCTCATCCGCATATGGGTACTCGAATAATATCTTTTTTAGTTTCATTTATAATCCTGTCCTGACATTTAACTATCAATATTTATCAAAGAGCTTTGTTCTCAGATCTACGAAATCTGCTGGAGATTGTTTTATTATTATTCCTTGACTCTTTTCCATATAATAACACATATCTCTAAACTGATATAAAGCTTGATTTTTATATATAGTTTCAGGTGGTTTCATTTCGAAATTTTTACTTAACCTAGCCATTGTCTGATTTGTTTTTTCAATCTTTCACAGAATTCTAATTCTAAAGACCCTGTATTGGAAAATATAGCTCCTAAACACTTAGATAATTCTAACACATTAATCCTTCCTTTCTCCAAATATATTTCATCTTCCACTGCATATTCCGTTTTCATCGTCTCGGTCTTTCTTCTATTTATCTTGAGCCCAACTTCTTGTGATATTTCTTGCATTCTGGTAAGCAAGCATTGGAGATCCTTGGTGTTTTGCTAATTGGTACGGCATCATCAGCATACTCTAGGTCAGCTAATTTTCTATTACTAATCCAGTCCAATCCTTTTCAACCATATCCAACTGTTCTACGCATTAGAAAATAAACGAGTACAAACAACATAGTCGACAACACATTCCCTTGGAGTCAAGTCTCCTATTTTTGCCAATTTCGCCAACACTACTATATCCCTTTCATCAGGTCTTACCTATTCATGCAATAGTCTACAGAATAATCTTGTAAGTATTCTTGGGTAATTTTATTTTCGGCCGACATTATCGTATCCAGGGGCATTCTCTCTCTTTATTTTTCCAATGATAGCTTCGACTTCATACACACTGAATTCATTCATGAACACATCCAGGTCTTCCTCAGCTTCAGGTATATCAATCACTTCATTCCATTCATATCTCCTATTCATCACCTCACTAAAGCATTCCACCCAAAATTGCCTTCTTCATCTTCGGTTGTTATAACAGACCAATCTCTCCTTTCAATTGGTATATCCTTCTTCTTCTCCGACCTCGTAGTGATTCCATAGATAATTCTATGAGAGACTCTTTCACCATAGCCATTCTCTAAAGTCATAGCTTTGTCAGCCTCATCGGCCTTTATTGTCTAGATAGCCTCTCCAGTCATTCCTGACTTTTCTTTTTACTTCACTCTAATTCTGGAATACTTAGCATGCTATATCTTGTAACTTTCATTACTTCTTCGAAAACTTTCAACAATCCATTTCTGTCTCAGTCTTTTTTATATAGAATCACAAGCATCATTTGATATCCATGGTTTTTTCCTTGTAACTGGATGTCACAAAACCTCACTAACAAATGACTGACATATGTTGGTAACGTGGCCTGATTGCTAACGTCTCTGCCTGGTGTTTGCCAAGGTTCGAGTCCCGCTCAGACTCGTTAGTGCCATTAGTGTCTGCAACCTTACCATCCTTGTGAGCTATGGTTGGGAGGCTTGGGGGAGCCTATATGTCTATCTGCTGAGTCATCAGCAGCCACTGCCTAGCCCTCCCTGGTACTTGCTTGAGTGGAGAGGAGGCTTGGGCGCTGATCATATAATAGATGATCAGTCTTTAGGCCATTATCCTGCTTGCTATGGCAATGTAACTGTCCCTTGCCTCTGCAATTCATGAGCGACCTTTATACCTTTAAACCATACTCCATTAGTTGTCCGCTCTTCGTCTCCTAAAGTTTCTAAGACTGCAAATAGATGCCTACATTAATGAATCGGGAGATTTTTAGCACCCCGCTACGGCCGGAACTGGGAACCATTCTGTCATCTTCTCCTTCCATAGAGTAACTAAATTGGCTAGATTCATCAAAAAGTAGCCAGATCCTTGTGATACGCAGTGCTTATCTAACTAAGGCCAGTCCACACTAATACCAGTAAGATCATCTGTTAGGCATCAAGAGTAGTACACGAATAGACAGTTTGTCCATCGCCTCAAACATAATTTGTCACCCTGCTGCCATTGACTTCATCGAGATGATGAAAATTATTAATATTATTATTATTATTAGTATTATTGTTATTATTATTATTAGCTAAGCTACGACCGTAGTTGAAAAAGCCAGATGCTATAAGCCCAAGGACTCCAACAGAGAAAAATAGCCCAGTGAGGAAATTAAATAAGGAAATAAATAAACGATCTAAGAAATAATGAACATTTAGAATAACATATCTTAAAAACAGTAACAACATCAAAACAGATATTTAATAAATAGACTACAAAAAGACTTATGTCAGCTTGATCAACATCAAAACATTTGCTGCAAGTTTGAACTTTTGAAGATCTACCGATTCAACTACCCGATTAGGAAAATCATTCTACAACTTGATCACAGCTGGAATCATACTTCTAAAATACTATGTAGTATTGAGCCTCATGATGGAGATGGCCTGAATTTTAAAATTAACTGCCTATGAAGTAATGCAAACAGGATGGAACTGTCCAGAAAGATCTGAATATAAAAGAATAATGAAAAATCTTATGCAACATGCACAGTGAACTAATTGAACGACGGTGCAAGAGATTAATATCTATATCAGGAATAAGAAATTTGATAGACCGTAAGTTCCTATCTAACAAATGAAGATGAGAATCAGCAGCTAAAGACCAGACAAGAGAACAATACATGAAACAAGGTAAAATGGAGGAATTAAAGCACGTTTTTAGAATAGATCGATCACCGAAAATCTTAAAAGACTTTCCCACTAAGCCATCTTTTGTGCAATTGAAGAAAACACAGACCAAATGTATTTCTCAAAAGTAAAATTGCTGTCGAGAATTACGCCTTAAATTTTAAAAAGAGTCAGGCATAGTTAAAGAAACATTATCAATGCAGCGAACCAGATGTTGAGGAGTCACTGTCCTTGACCTACTGACAATCACACTTAAAGTTTTGTTAGGATTCAACTTCATGCCCCATAATTTACACCGTGCACTAATTTTAGCTAGATCTCTCTTAAGATTTTGCCTAGAGAACAAACTTGTTGCATATGCAAATGATACTACTCTCTTGCATCAATTCCATTCCCTGAATTTAGATCTGGGGTTGCTACATCCCTTAATAGAGACCTAGCAAAAATTAGTGCATGCTGCAAATTATGGGGTATGAAGTTGAATCCTAACAAAACCCAAAGTATGATTGTAAGAAGGTCATGGACAGTACTGTAGCTCTTCAACATCTGGATCAACGCATTGTTAAAATTTTCGTAACTTTATATGGCTTTTGAAATTTTTGGAGTGATTCTCAACAGCAAATTTACTTTTGAGAAAAACATTAGGACTGTGTCTTCTTCAGTTACATAAAAATCTATTATGAAGAAGTTTTTTAGTTCTTTAATTCTACCTTGTTACGAGTATTGTTCTCCTTCCTGGTCTTCAGCTGCTTATTTTCATTTCAATTTCTTGAACAGGAACTTACGGTCTATTAAATCTCTTATTCCTGACCTAAAAATTTATCTCTGCCACCGTCGTTCAATTAGTTCATTATGCATATTGCATAAGATTTTTCATAATTCTGACCATCCTTTAACATTAAAATCTCCCTGGAGATTTTAATCGACTCTTCGCACAGCTAGAATTTTCTTTCAGCAACAAATATTTTCATCATTCCCTGAAATGTTGGCTATTCAGGAAGAACTTTATTAACTAAAAAAATCGTTGGAAGTAGTGAATTGTTTGTCATATAAGATTTTCTGATATATATATATATATATATATATTATTCATACACAGTATATATATATATATATATATATATGTATATATATATACTGTATATATATATATATATATATATACATATATATATATAATATATATATATATATATATATACAGTATATATATACAGTATATATATATATATATATATATACGCATATTAAAAGACTAATTATTTCTTTTTGGAATAACTTGCATACACAGGGTTTAAAGGTCCCTCGTGAATGGAAAAGGAAAGGAGCAGTGACAATGCCCTAGAGTCTAACCCTACATACATACGATCAGCTCACAAGCCCCCTCATAACCCAAGCTAGGTCCATGGAGGGCAGAGCAATGGCTGCAGAGATCTCAGCAGGTAGACCAATAGCAAGGAAGTTATCTTTCCTCCAAGCCTATAAGGTCCCCAAACCCACCCATACTTAGCTCATGAGTAATGGTGAGATTGCAGACACTACAAGAAAGTTGTTGATAAACACATCTGCCTTGACCATTATTTGGGTATGTGATTAAAGGATTGGACTTACAAATAGACATA
>NC_090753.1:39906403-39931403 GCF_036898095.1 Palaemon carinicauda | reverse complement strand
AATAATAATAATAATAATAATAATAATAATATTTAGTTTTTTTCCGATGCATTCATATGTACCTGGAACTACGCCTAGATTAACATATCTCTTTTTAACCCTGATTAATTCGACCAATGCCAATGTCATTGTAAACCCAATATCATCGCATTTAGGACACAAGATATTCCTGCAAACTCGAAGCTAAGGACTATTTCTGTTTGAATGTCTCTTCACTTACCAATCATATCAAAGCTAAAATTGGTCTATTTTCCAAAAGGTTATCAATAATATCTTTAACTTTCCTGAAGTCAATTCATTCATCAACACACTGCAGAGCTAAATATATCAGCAACACACATTGTGGTACTACACCTATCACCAACACTCATTTTGGTACTAGGCTACACCTATCACCCACACTAGTATGTGCAACAGCAGTCCCTAATTCGATATAATTGTGTACAATTGTCTCTATGATATACGGGAAGGGGTCATCTACATCGTTTTCAATGTTGATACTTTTACTAAAGTATTGGTCATGATCTTCATGAAGACCATCTTAAAAAAAACGTGGCTTCCATCTGGATGATGTTCATTTCTTCATTATCACGTCACAGTCACCATGAAACAATAATTTTATAGAAGTATCATATCACTGGAAGCATCCCTATCACTTGATGCAATACTTCTGATATGAATAAATAACTTTTCATTGCAATAAACACAGAATATTCGTGGAAATGAGAGAGATTATAATCTTTCGATTATGAGAACCACGTGCACTAAACTCTACTGACTGTACTGAGTCTACTGACCGAGAAAGAAAGAGGGAGGAGAGTTTCCGGCAACGCTGATTGGTGGAGACCGGAGGCGTAGCCAAATACGCGGCAGTGATTGGTTGAAGTAATCATCCCCTGCTATCCAATCCAAAGGTTACCCGATAGGTAACTCCGAATTTAGTCCGTCCCTGTTGATGACGGCGATTAACGGTTGGAAGAGATGATTTGGTATTTACAGTAAATTTGCAGTATCATTTCATATCAGTTTATATGCTCGAATGTTCTAAAACACTTTGAATACAATAGACATCATTTACAGAAATAATTAACAAGTTATGATCTGGATATAAGAGAATAAATCAGAGATTGTTATATTCCCACCGATCTAAAACCAAGGTTTAGAGGGAGTCAAGCTAAGGCTATCCCCTGACACGACGCCAAATTTGTATGTTGCGTCTTCAGGTTCAGGCATGAAATATTTGCGTCTCTGTTTGAACACCACATATAAAGTACATGAAGTGAGTGAGATATCAACATCAAAGATATCGACAATAATTTCCTCCGGAAAATGTTTAGAAAATCGTTGACTGCTTTTTTCTTTATTGGGTTATGTGGCTTGTCTCATCTTGAATTTAGAACTTGCTTGTTAACTCCCATCAAAATGACCCATTCATTACACACGGCTCAAAAATGCAACAACGCCGAGCATATGTTCGACTGGCCATCGTAACAAAACGAACGGCAACACTTCAAGATATGCATGCCACATTTCTTTCTTGTTTAACAAGTGCCCCTTGGATTACAAGTTTACTTGTAATCCTTTAATATGCTAAGATAATAACGTTTTATTTATCAATGTGCGTTCACCAATGTGCAATGTGTTTGACGTAAACCAGATAATTGGCGCCTCGTTTGTTTAGACAGTAAAGCAACGGGGAATCCTCGCCTAGAATAACTAGACTTATATAACACAGCTTTCTTTGAATTTCACAAGACGGCCACCACATGCAATATTTCATTCAAATATCAGTTTTCTTTACGAAAAACAGTATATTCAAAACGTATGGCAACACAAGTCTTCTTCTAGTAGTGTAATTGATTGATTGATTGATTATGATTTATCTGGCATTTTTCATATTTTTCATATTTATACATAAGAAGAAAGTATTATTATTACTCTTATTCCTGAACGGTGAATATGTTTTATTCTCAGAATTTCTTAATTTTTTTTTCTGATAATTGTTTATGGATTTTATATTTATGATTGAAATTTGTTACATTTCAAGAGGAGTTAACAAAGTTTAAACATATTCGTTGAAATATAACTAAATTCAGCAACTATTTTACAAACATAATGCAAACTTCCCTGACCAAAAAATACATTCATGTTAATCGTAGGCCTACATAGATATTAGGACTATGTAACCAAAACAGAGAGAGAGAGAGAGAGAGGAGAGAGAGAGAGAGAGAGAGAGAGAGAGAGAGAGAGAGAGAGAGAGAAAATCTAAATTCTACTAAAAAGTATCACAAAAGACTATAGGGATGAAGGAATCCTTCTGACATTATTAAATTACATCAGTTCCCCCTCCTCTCTCTCTCTCTCTCTCTCTCTCTCTCTCTCTCTCTCTCTCTCTCTCTCTCTCTCTCTCTCTGTTAGTTACATAGTCATAAGTAATTATATACTAGTGGACGCAGTTGGTCTAAAATGACTGCTAAATATTTAGATAGAAATGCCCACACACATATACTTATGCACAGTTATATGCATATCTAGATACATAAGAATAAAGCAGGTTATACCTTCAAATCGTTCCAAAATAATTTCGAGGAACTTCTTCAGAGACGTTAGAAATTCTGGGAAATATTTATTATGAAAGAGGAAAAGTAATGTTATGGGCCAGATCTTTGCCGTAAGTTGTGAATGTGTTGCACATGATATAACTTATGTTGAACAATCCTACATTCGTCTCCCCTTGAATGTGCCAGGTTGGCTTAAAGCGCTAAATGAGATGATCTGCCTAAACATGCCTACGGGTAAATTATTATCTTTGATAAGATTATATATATATATATATATATATATATATATATATATATATATATATATATATATATATATATGTATATATATATATATATATATATATATATATATATATATATATATATATATATATATATATATATATATACTGTACGCAAAAATTTAGTTATAACAGCTAAATATAAGGATTAATATAAACACATACGCATACTCACCCACATCAAACCGGGATATGACTACTTCCTCTCTCCCTACCCGAAGGACATGGATAGCTGAACGTGACCGGATATATACATATACACACACACACACACACACACACATATATATATATATATATATATATATATATATATATATATATATATGTGTGTGTGTGTGTGTGTGTGTGTGTGTGAGTGTGTGTGTATGTATGTAAATATAAACAGACACTTGTTCTTTATCATATAGGGTAGTTATACATTTCATTGTATTTTAGCAGTTTCGATCCCTAATTTCTTATGGAACATTCGAATGCTTATTGTCATAATCACTAAATACTTCTAGTAACTAGACTAAATGATATTAATTCTCAAATCAGAGATATAAACTATCTGATAAAATCGATGGTGCACCTTAACATGTTTGATGGCTTTAATCTTCAATATCTGAAGATGAAAACTCTGTATTATAGGATCCGTGTTCATTCACTTGGATGAAGGTAATTTTACATGCATTGGAAAAACATATACTGCCTCACCATGTGAAAGATAGTTCCTTTTTGCTACGAATAAGTTCCCCCTTGTATCGAATTTCCTTTCCCCTAGTTTCTATTCAAAAGTTTGGCTGCAAGTGCATCCTGAAAAAGTTAAAGGTCCCCGAAGACTCCACATACTATTATCACCACATGAGAAAATTGAGTGATTATTATTATTATTATTATTATTATTATTATTATTATTATTATTATTATTATTTTATTATTATTATCATTATTATTATAGTTAAATTGTGATTAGATTCTCTCTCTCTCTCTCTCTCTCTCTCTCTCTCTCTCTCTCTCTCTCTCTCTCTCTCTGTCCAGTAATGTATTTTCCAATATTCTTTCTAAACCATTACAAGATTTTGGTGATATAAGAACACGTGCACTACGATTATGATCTCTCTCTCTCTCTCTCTCTCTCTCTCTCTCTCTCTCTCTCTCTCTCTCTTTTTAGCAATGCCTCGGCTCTGGCATCACTCTAGAAGAGCACACAAAATCTACATATCACAACTATAGTAGCTTTCAACGACTCTTTTTAACACACATTTAAAACAATTTGGCATTAGTACAATTCCCATTAGAAAACGTTCGTGTGTTGATTAAATCAGTATTTTAGACATTGGAAATGCGAAAGGTTACACTTGAATGTGATTCCCACAGCTGTGTGCTATCAGCTTCGTGCAAGTATGGAGTAATTCCGGAAACCTACATATCTTCGTTGTCCAGAGGAGTTTTACATCAAGGTTTTGTTGGAGCTTTTTCACAACTGAGATGGTTTACATACGTGTTGAGTGTGGGGGATGGGAATAGAGTTAGGAGGCTTTGGAGGAACCAGCTACGGGAAGAAGATCAGGGGAGAGCATAGAATTAGATCGCTAGATAAGGTAAGTGATGATATGAAGAGAAGAGGTATGGTGGAAGAGGATGCCTTTGATAGTAGTCATTAGAGAGGACGTATCAGGCAACCGATCCCTTAATGTAGGGTGACGGTGAGAAAGAAGAAAAAGAGAACGTTATGGTTGCATCCATGGTACGATTCGACGGAGGGCACTCGCTAATCTAGCTGGAATTATTACTGTGTCGGTCAGTTACAGTCTAATTAGCCTAACTTTTGTAGCTTCTTAACAGCAATTATGTTACCCTATAAAAAAAGGTCTATTGTAGTTCTGGGATTTTATTAGTGAATACATTCAGCGTCATTTGTATTAACTACTATGCCATACTACTCATGAGATGTTAAAGGAGGATTATCTTCTTGTCTGGAAAATAAATAGTACATTATCATATTGTTATAGCTATTATTGTTATTGTTATTGCTATTGTTAATTGTTATTATTATTTATAATTATTATCATTATTGTTATTGTTAATTGTTATTGTTTCCTATTTTACTATTCTTATTATAATTATCATCATGATTATTATTATTATTATTATTATTATTATTATTATTATTATTATTATTATTATAAATAAATTACCCTTGCTCAAAATAAATATGCAAACAAAATGACTGTCCAGTCATTTCCAAAAGAAACTTAAAGGAAACTGAACGCGCCAACATTAAATTAGAAATTCAAGTCACCTATTGACCAAAGAACCATGAGTCATCGACATTAACGTCAAATTAAAAGCTTTCTTTGTTAAGCTGATATTGCTCAACAATTATTCTGGAAGAAAGTCTGGCACCTACAGAAAAGAGGGACCTCTGAACCATCTTACATCTTTAAAAAATTTCCAAACACAAGTACCATGTGATGCAATAGCCGCAGGATTTTTATCACTGCTAACAAACACCCCCTCAGGAGTTGATGACAGGTTCTTTATCTGTTGGACACGATTGGCTACAAGCACATAAAACCATTTAGCCTCATTATCATTGTAACCAAGAACTACCCGACTATCAGTATAATAGAAATTCTTGACACCTGAGTAGTTGAACTCTTTGTTGAAAATGCTACTAATCCTAACTCACAATATCATACATGCTGACTTTAACCTTGCGAGTGAAATCCATTTCAATTGCTCAACTCTAGCTTTGAAAAAAAAAACACAAAAAACAATGAGACATGTACCCATCAAAGAATATCAAACAAGCACACCATACACCAATGTTGAAGCATCACAAAAGTGATGAAGCTTCACTGAAATGACTTCCGAAAAACCACGAGGCTTGATACATCTAACTTTCGTCGCGTCATGTAAATTCCAAATTTCGGTCTTCCACTCAAGCCATTTAGACTGAACTTGATTTGACAGGAGAGTCCCGATCATTATCTTAACGGTATGACTCTCGCAGGATTTGCTTGCACTGAAGAATGAAGGGCGACACAAACCCTAGTGGATCAAATACCGAACTGCTGGTTCACAGGATTCCTCGCCTGGACAAAGTCTTTTCTATCAAAAGCACCTTGAATTGAAAACAATCCACCAAACCTGACCACTTAATACCCAAATGTGCTTTACTAAATTGTCAGATTGGTTAAAATGAAGGCTTTTAAACAAATGACAACGATCTTCTATAGGTGTTAACTTTAAAACCTTTGTCGAGTTTGAACAAAACTTATGTAACCATATCTCATGAAGGGAACATAGTCTTTGTGTATTTCTCATAAGTTCAATAGCATCTGAAGGTTTAGAAACTGATACAAGATCATCGTCAACATAGAACTACTTACAAATAACCTCTGCTACCTTTTACCCAACACAGGCTCACCATCATCTGCCTCCTTCTTCATGCCAAAATTTTCACAACCTGGTGATGACACTACTGAACAAAATTTCCCTTTTCATACCACAAAACCCTAAGATATTTTCTATGCTCTTACTTCTCTTTAAACTGATAAAACATTTTCTCAATGTCACAAGAAATAGCTATAGATACTTTGCAAAAACTGCGCAAGACTCTAGATAGATAGTTCATTAGATGAGAGCCCTGAAGCAAGTAATCATTGATTTAAACTCCATTACAACGAGCACTGCAGTCAAAAACAACTGTGACTTTGAATGGTTTTTTGAAGTTATAAACATGAGGGAGTGGAATATAAAAACAACCTTCACTAACAATATCTGGTTGAGGAACTTTTGCATAGCCTCATTCAAGCATAACATTCATAAATTATATGTATTGATCATAGAACATTTTGTCCCTTTCCAAATGTTTAACTAATAATCACAGCTATCTCAGAGCATTAGACATGCAATATGAGAATGATGAATCATCTCTTCTAAAAGGCAAAGGCATAACGAACCGTACCGATCCAGACAAAGACAAGTTATCGTATAAAATGTGGAAGAATTTACGATCTTCAGTTGGCAGTTTTACAGTATCAGTTTCCAATTCCATGAAGTCTTTTTTCAAGTATCTTGATGACATTAGAAGGAAAAACTTCTTTAATTTTTTTACCTCAAAGTGAACTGAGCCACAGGCACTGGCAAATGATCATTATTCTCAAATACTAAAACAACATGAGAAGCTCTAAAATCACTATCATTCGATTCACATTCGGTAGAAATATTTCCAACAATAGTGCAAACTAAAATATTTTATTGAGTATAAAGACTATCTTCTGATGGTGGAATAACCTCTAAAGTCACCAAAGCCTTTGCGCAATTATAGCCAATGAGCAAACCTGTCTCAATTAGATTTAACCGATACCAGTTTTTCTCAGAAACAATGATGTGGCCAATCATTAACCGTATATGTTGAAGGTATATGACTGCAATTAGCTTGCATAATCTTATGAGTATATGCTTCTGGTAAACTCAAACAAACGGTACCATTGAAACCACCCACATGTAATCCACCTATCCTTGAACTCTCAACCAGTTCATCCTTAGTCAACATTGTACTCAATAGCAAATTTGCTCCAGGACTACTAACATTCAGTTCTTGAGCAGTTTTCTCTAAGATAAAGGTAGATTCACTCTGACTGTCCAGCAAACAATGGACCAAAACTTCACGATTAGAGTCTCACTCATGATCTAATTACACTGAAAGAGTCATTGAACTAAATTGCTGCCCATGCCAACAACTCATAAAGCTTTGAGAAGTCATTGGGTTAATCACTGGTGCATACACATGCAAATCATTAGACTTCTTGAAATTGAAAGACGTCTCCTCACTCCTATGCAACACAGTTAGATGTCTTTTTTTCGAACAGTCTTCACAAAATAATTTGCATTGACAATCCTTAGTCACATGACCTAGACGTAAATACCCATAGCAAAGTTTCTTCTCCATAACAAACTTATTTCTCTCATCATAGGCCTTTCTGTGAGCTTAGGACAAAAATCTAAATAGTGAGATTCACGACAGAACAAACCTTTTACAGGGTCCTTTTTTATTATTTGTCAGTAGAATTAGTCTTCCACTGGTCAGTTAAACTCGAATAAAATATTTTTGAAGCCTTCACCTTGTATTTCAGTTTGTCACTTAGCAAGATATTCTTCAAAGACTGAGATGTGGTAATAGAATTATATGCGACATCAGCTTCCTTCCACAGAAAACTGTAGAAGTCACTATATGAAGGAAAAACATTTTTCTTCTTCATACTCTGTGTTACTATACTAGCCCAATGATTTACAATCCAATCTGGCAGAACACATAACATCTGGTTTTCTTTTGCATCATTCATGACAGCAAAGTTTCCTCATAAATGGGTGTTCGTATGCGTGACTTTGTTTATACTTATTTTCAAAAATGTAAGAAATTGAAAAATTAACTTCCCAATTGGTTGAATTTGTGAAACATCTCAATAATCATTCAACTAAACAATAAGATAATTTTCTTCTTTACGCCATATTTTTTTTCGTACGTTATAAGAAAAAAAAAATAAAAAAAAAATAGGTTCACTGAACCAGATATTTCATATATTTCACGTTTACTTATCTTCTGCCTAGACCTGCCACTCAATAGAGCTTCACTAGATACCTTGGGATCAACGCTTTTTCATGATATAGTAAAGGTGGATTATCATAAACTATTTTCATCACTTTTTTGTAGCTTTTCCATATATATATATATATATATATATATATATATATATATATATATATATATATATATATATATATATGTGTGTGTGTGTGTGTGTGTGTGTGTAAATATCTCTCTCTCTCTCTCTCTCTCTCTCTCTCTCTCTCTCTCTCTCTCTCTCTCTCTCTCTCTCTCTATATATATATATATATATATATATATATATATATATATATATATATATATATATATATATATATATATATATGGAAGGCTCGGTGGATTAATATTCGTCTCGCTGTTGGAGGCATATTTTAGATTTTAGTTAGTTAGTTAGTTAGTTAAAGCCATTGCTGAAAACTTTTCATTTGTCAGAGCATTTGAGAATTATGTTTATGGCTGCTACGGAACAGTTCTATTTGACTGAGGGTAATAAAATTATATTTCACATCTCGTAGCTAATAATTTCTACTTCTCATTTTTTGAGTTTATGGCGGTAAATAAATCGAAATTTGGAGAAAACTCAATAAATCAATAGAGAGAAACTATAAACCAAATGGAAGATGCCGAAGTGACGAAATGCAAAGTGAGTTAGATTATAAATAAAAGGATAAATCTTTTGTGTAAATTACGTTTTTACAAGTTTGCGTCCTTTTCTCCATCTCCTTTTCTTTCTCGAACTTTCTTAATCAATCGAGGTAGAAGGACTTTGATTAATTAGTTCCCATCCTTCTTCTTAAGCGTCGCATCTCAACTCGGGTAAAGTGCAACAAAATAAGCCCACCAAAGGGTACATGGACATTTTGAGTTATAATCATTATTTTGAGATGATTTTTCCATATGATTCAAATATTTATTGCGAATTACTGTCATGCTTAGCTTTCCTCTTGTGTGTGTGTGTGTGTGTGTGTGTATGTGTGTGTGTGTGTGTGTGTGTGTGTTGGCGGGTGGGTGTGTGTGTGTGTTATTCAATTTATTTCAAGTCTCTTAATTTTTACGGATTTTTCATAATTATTATTATTATTATTATTATTATTATTATTATTATTATTATTAGTTTCCGAGGACCAGAACCAACCATAAACTGACAGTTATCCCAACATTTCCTCTTCACGAACAATAAAAGTAAAGTCCAAATACTGTAGATGTTTTGTATCTTTATCTTCCGTGGTTTGGAAGAAGGGCAACCTTTTACGTCTCTCGTAAAAGCTTTGCCGGATTTCAAACGGTGATTAGTCCTTGGAACTTTTCTACCTCTCTTGATTGTGGATGAGATAAGGGTTAGAGAAAGAATGTGTAAACGAATTCTTGTGAGATGAACATTATTGTGAAATGGGGGTAAATAAGGGTTAACCCTCTGTTACTGGGAACTTGATGAAAATAGGATTAATATAATATAACAGATGAAAAAGAAATTCAGAATGATAACTTTTTGTCTACCTAGAATATACCGTACATGATATATTTCATGTAAATATTAATCAAGTGACAAGAATTTCAAATGTTCTCTGAATGACTAATAAATTTTACATACAACTGTACGCAGTGTCTCAAGTGATGTCTAAATATTTCTATAAACATGCACATACACAGGCACATACACAAATTCAACCCTTCCCACCTATCTCCCTCTTTCCTAACTACAACCCGGTGGTTTGGGAATTTGTGGGAGATAGTGATTGTTGTGTGAGCCTTCCAGAGTACCCCCTCTCACCAGGGTATAAATACACACTCTCCTCCACTACTTGAGGGACAGGATATGAATATATATATATATATATATATATATATATATATATATATATATATATATATATATATATATATATATATATTACCTAAATCTTACCATAGTTCTCATTGATACTACCGCTAGGAAATGAGAGCGAAACTGTAATCCGAAAGATTCTGTTGGTGGTTAGCGGAGTGATATTTCAGCGACGTCTCTAATTTGGTACTTTTAGGAGGAACGGTAATTCTGAAATGTGGCGTGCCCACTTAGCGGTAGTATCCATAGGAAGTAGGGTAAGTTTTGAATAATTCTAGTTAATGGTAAAACTTTGCATGTTCTTCCCACAGAGTGATATCTTCAAAGCAAGGTTACTATTAATACAGTAATTCTAATTTTGAATCTTACATTTATTGAAATTATGATTTTTTATTTTCAATTTATACGTAAATATTAATTTACATTACATTAAGGTGACTCAGACTTGATTGAAGTAAAAAAAAATGATCCAAAAACTAAAATAATAAAATAATAGTAATCTTTCTACTTTCTTTTTAGTCGGTTATTGGCATATTGTGTTTTAGTTATTTTGCGTTTATATGTTCTCATACTTATAGTAGTTTGATTTATGGCAGGTAGTACTTGAAAAAAAAAAAAAAAAAAAAAAAATATATATATATATATATATATATATATATATATATATATATATATATATATATATATATATATATATATGTGGTGCCGTTTAGGGAACTGGATTTTTAAGATTAAATTTCCCATTTTGAATGGCGTTTAGTGTAAATAAATTTATCCTGTGTATTTTAGGCCTAATTAGCTGAAAATAGCTGATTGCCAATTAAGCCTAAAAATCAATTCATACGATGACGGCGCTTATAGTAAACACGCTCGGAATAAATAAGTTTATTATCTTCAGTATCTTAAACATAATTAATTAGTCCTCCGGTGCCAGCCAATCTGGCTGGCTAGTTACTTTCTGGACCACAATGAATTTGAAAGCAAAAACTGAAGTAGATCCACAGACATCAATTGTCAATATACGTTCAGAGTCAGATGTACTGTCCATTAAAAATAATAATAATAATAATAATAATAATAATAATAATAATAATAATAATAATAATAATAATAATAATAATAATAATAATAATATCTCTCAAACTGCCCTTCTCAAAAGTCAAATTGGCCCCTGCTAGGGCCTCTGGCTTTTG
The DNA here is from genome assembly GCF_036898095.1 of Palaemon carinicauda. NCBI lineage: Eukaryota > Metazoa > Arthropoda > Malacostraca > Decapoda > Palaemonidae > Palaemon > Palaemon carinicauda. The sequence goes on along the minus strand of NC_090753.1, from coordinate 39,919,917 downwards.
TAGCTTTCAGAGGAGAGAGAGAGTCTGTTGGGCCACAAACACTTGAGCTCGTTAAAAACAATTGAATTTAATTTATGAACACAGGAAATAGGCAATTGAGTCACTTGCCCTGCTTGTATATATATAGGATGTTTGATTGTGTTTGCTTCACAAGTGAAAGACCAGCCCACCCACTAAGGACCTAGAGACTACTGCATACTATGAGTACATATTTATTATTATTATTATTTTTATTGCCAGCCAGACAAAAATAAAAAAAATCATTACTTGTACTTAGAATTATTTTTTTGTGAAATACAAAAAATATTTCAGTCCAGAAATAATTTTTTCTGAACTCTGAAATATTTTTTCAATTTTTTTTTCTGAACTGAAATATTTTTTCAAATTTTTTTTTCTGAACTCTGAAATATTTTTTCAATTTTTTTTTCTGAACTCTGAAATATTTTTTCAAATTTTTTTTCTGAACTCTGAAATATTTTCTCAAATTTTTTTTTCTGAACTCTGAAATATTTTTTCAAATTTTTTTTCTGAACTCTGAAATATTTTTTCAAATTTTTTTTTCTGAACTCTGAAATATTTTTTCAATTTTTTTTTCTGAGCTCTGAAATATTTTTTCAAATTTTTTTTCTGAACTCTGAAATATTTTCTCAAATTTTTTTTTCTGAACTCTGAAATATTTTTTCAAATTTTTTTTCTGAACTCTGAAATATTTTCTCAAATTTTTTTTTCTGAACTCTGAAATATTTTTTCAATTTTTTTTTCTGAACTCTGAAATATTTTTTCAAATTTTTTTTTCTGAACTCTGAAATATTTTTTCAAATTTTTTTTTCTGAACTCTGAAATATTTTTTCAAATTTTTTTTTCTGAACTCTGAAATATTTTTTCAAATTTTTTTTCTGAACTCTGAAATATTTTTTCAAATTTTTTTTTCTGAACTCTGAAATATTTTTTCAAATTTTTTTTTCTGAACTCTGAAATATTTTTTCAAATTTTTTTTTCTGAACTCTGAAATATTTTTTCAAATTTTTTTTTCTGAACTCTGAAATATTTTTTCAAATTTTTTTTTCTGAACTCTGAAATATTTTTTCAAATTTTTTTTCTGAACTCTGAAATATTTTTTCAAATTTTTTTTTCTGAACTCTGAAATATTTTTTCAAATTTTTTTTTCTGAACTCTGAAATATTTTTTCAAATTTTTTTTTTTCTGAACTCTGAAATATTTTTTCAAATTTTTTTTCTGAACTCTGAAATATTTTTTCAAATTTTTTTTCTGAACTCTGAAATATTTTTTCAAATTTTTTTTCTGAACTCTGAAATATTTTTTCAAATTTTTTTTTCTGAACTCTGAAATATTTTTTCAAATTTTTTTTTCTGAACTCTGAAATATTTTTTCAAATTTTTTTTTCTGAACTCTGAAATATTTTTTCAATTTTTTTTCTGAACTCTGAAATATTTTTTTAAAAGTAAGTAAGGGAGAAAAAAAAAACGAACACAAAAATATTCATTTTTTCCATAGAAATTCTAAAGTGGTTTAGAAACATTATTATTAGGTAGGTTGTTGAGAAATTCTTCTAAGTTAATATAAATACGTTATACCATATTTTTTTCTGGACTGAAATATTTTCTCAAATTTTTTTTTCTGAACTCTGAAATATTTTTTCAAATTTTTTTCTTCTGGCCTCTGAAATATTTTTTCTAAATTTTTTTCTAGGCTCTGAAATATTTTTTTTAAAAGTAAGTAAGGGAGAAAAAAAACGAACAACACAAAAATATTAATTTTTTCCATAGAAATTCTAAAGTGGTTTAGAAACATTATTATTAGGTAGGTTGTTGAGAAATTCTTCTAAGTTAATATAAATACGTTATACCATATTTTTTTCTTGACTCTGAAATATTTTTTCAAATTTTTTCTTCTGAACTCTGAAATATTTTTTCAAATTTTTTCTTCTGGCCTCTGAAATATTTTTTCTAAATTTTTTTCTAGGCTCTGAAATATTTTTTAAAAGTAAGTAAGGGAGAAAAAAAACGAACAACACGAAAATATTCATTTTTTCCATAGAAATTCTAAAGTGGTTTAGAAACATTATTATTAGGTAGGTTGTTGAGAAATTCTTCTAAGTTAATATAAATACATTATACCACATTTTTTTCTGGAATGAAATATTTTTTTAAATTTTTTCTTCTGAACTCTGAAATATTTTTTCAAATTTTTTTTCTGAACTGTGAAATATTTTCTCAAATTTTTTTTTCTGAACTCTGAAATATTTTTTCAAATTTTTTTTTCTGAACTCTGAAATATTTTTTCAAATTTTTTTTTCTGAACTCTGAAATATTTTTTCAAATTTTTTTTTCTGAACTCTGAAATATTTTTTCAATTTTTTTTCTGAACTCTGAAATATTTTTTTAAAAGTAAGTAAGGGAGAAAAAAAAAACGAACACAAAAATATTCATTTTTTCCATAGAAATTCTAAAGTGGTTTAGAAACATTATTATTAGGTAGGTTGTTGAGAAATTCTTCTAAGTTAATATAAATACGTTATACCATATTTTTTTCTGGACTGAAATATTTTCTCAAATTTTTTTTTCTGAACTCTGAAATATTTTTTCAAATTTTTTTCTTCTGGCCTCTGAAATATTTTTTCTAAATTTTTTTCTAGGCTCTGAAATATTTTTTTTAAAAGTAAGTAAGGGAGAAAAAAAACGAACAACACAAAAATATTAATTTTTTCCATAGAAATTCTAAAGTGGTTTAGAAACATTATTATTAGGTAGGTTGTTGAGAAATTCTTCTAAGTTAATATAAATACGTTATACCATATTTTTTTCTTGACTCTGAAATATTTTTTCAAATTTTTTCTTCTGAACTCTGAAATATTTTTTCTAAATTTTTTTCTAGGCTCTGAAATATTTTTTAAAAGTAAGTAAGGGAGAAAAAAAACGAACAACACGAAAATATTCATTTTTTCCATAGAAATTCTAAAGTGGTTTAGAAACATTATTATTAGGTAGGTTGTTGAGAAATTCTTCTAAGTTAATATAAATACATTATACCACATTTTTTTCTGGAATGAAATATTTTTTTAAATTTTTTCTTCTGAACTCTGAAATATTTTTTCAAATTTTTTTTCTGGACTGTGAAATATTTTTTCAAATTTTTTTTTCTTAACTCTGAAATATTTTCTCAAATTTTTTTTTCTGAACTCTGAAATATTTTTTCAAATTTTTTTTCTGAACTCTGAAATATTTTTTCAAATTTTTTTTTCTGAACTCTGAAATATTTTTTCAATTTTTTTTCTGAACTCTGAAATATTTTTTTAAAAGTAAGTAAGGGAGAAAAAAAAAACGAACACAAAAATATTCATTTTTTCCATAGAAATTTTAAAGTGGTTTAGAAACATTATTATTAGGTAGGTTGTTGAGAAATTCTTCTAAGTTAATATAAATACGTTATACCATATTTTTTTCTGGACTGAAATATTTTCTCAAATTTTTTTTTCTGAACTCTGAAATATTTTTTCAAATTTTTTTCTTCTGGCCTCTGAAATATTTTTTCAAAATTTTTTTCTAGGCTCTGAAATATTTTTTTTAAAAGTAAGTAAGGGAGAAAAAAAACGAACAACACAAAAATATTAATTTTTTCCATAGAAATTCTAAAGTGGTTTAGAAACATTATTATTGGGTAGGTTGTTGAGAAATTCTTCTAAGTTAATATAAATACGTTATACCATATTTTTTTCTTGACTCTGAAATATTTTTTCAAATTTTTTCTTCTGAACTCTGAAATATTTTTTCTAAATTTTTTTCTAGGCTCTGAAATATTTTTTAAAAGTAAGTAAGGGAGAAAAAAAACGAACAACACGAAAATATTCATTTTTTCCATAGAAATTCTAAAGTGGTTTAGAAACATTATTATTAGGTAGGTTGTTGAGAAATTCTTCTAAGTTAATATAAATACATTATACCACATTTTTTTCTGGAATGAAATATTTTTTTAAATTTTTTCTTCTGAACTCTGAAATATTTTTTCAAATTTTTTTTCTGGACTGTGAAATATTTTTTCAAATTTTTTTTTCTTAACTCTGAAATATTTTCTCAAATTTTTTTTCTGAACTCTGAAATATTTTTTCAAATTTTTTTTCTGAACTCTGAAATATTTTTTCAAATTTTTTTTTCTGAACTCTGAAATATTTTTTCAATTTTTTTTCTGAACTCTGAAATATTTTTTTAAAAGTAAGTAAGGGAGAAAAAAAAAAACGAACACAAAAACATTCATTTTTTCCATAGAAATTTTAAAGTGGTTTAGAAACATTATTATTAGGTAGGTTGTTGAGAAATTCTTCTAAGTTAATAAAAAAACGTTATACCATATTTTTTTCTGGACTGAAATATTTTTTCAAATTTTTTCTTTTGAACTCTGAAATATTTTTTCAAATTTTTTCTTCTGAACTCTGAAATATTTTTTCAAAATTTTTTTCTAGACTGAAATATTTTTTTAAAAGTAAGTAAGGGAGAAAAAAAACAAAAAACACAAAAATATTAATTTTTCCATAGAAATTCTAAAGTGGTTTAGAAACATTATTATTGGGTAGGTTGTTGAGAAATTCTTCTAAGTTAATATAAATACGTTATACCATATTTTTTTCTGGACTGAAATATTTTTTCAATTTTTTTTTCTGAACTTTGAAATATTTTTTCAATTTTTTTTCTGGACTGAAATATTTTTTCAATTTTTTTTCTGGACTGAAATATTTTTTCAAATTTTTTTTTTCTGAACTCTGAAATATTTTTTCAAATTTTTTTTATGAACTCTGAAATATTTTTTTAAAAGTAAGTAAGGGAGAAAAAAAAATGAACACAAAAATATTCATTTTTTCCATAGAAATTTTAAAGTGGTTTAGAAACATTATTATTAGGTAGGTTGTTGAGAAATTCTTCTAAGTTAATAAAAAAACGTTATACCATATTTTTTTCTGGACTGAAATATTTTTTCAAATTTTTTCTTTTGAACTCTGAAATATTTTTTCAAATTTTTTCTTCTGGCCTCTGAAATATTTTTTCTAAATTTTTTTCTAGGCTCTGAAATATTTTTTTAAAAGTAAGTAAGGGAGAAAAAAAACGAACAACACGAAAATATTCATTTTTTCCATAGAAATTCTAAAGTGGTTTAGAAACATTATTATTAGGTAGGTTGTTGAGAAATTCTTCTAAGTTAATATAAATACATTATACCACATTTTTTTCTGGACTGAAATATTTTTTCAAATTTTTTCTTCTGAACTCTGAAATATTTTTTCAAATTTTTTCTTCTGGCCTCTGAAATATTTTTTCTAAATTTTTTTCTAGGCTCTGAAATATTTTTTTAAAAGTAAGTAAGGGAGGAAAAAAAACGAACAACACGAAAATATTCATTTTTTCCATAGAAATTCTAAAGTGGTTTAGAAACATTATTATTAGGTAGGTTGTTGAGAAATTCTTCTAAGTTAATATAAATACATTATACCACATTTTTTTCTGGACTGAAATATTTTCTCAAATTTTTTTTTCTGAACTCTGAAATATTTTTTCAAATTTTTTTCTTCTGGCCTCTGAAATATTTTTTCTAAATTTTTTTCTAGGCTCTGAAATATTTTTTTTAAAAGTAAGTAAGGGAGAAAAAAAACGAACAACACAAAAATATTAATTTTTTCCATAGAAATTCTAAAGTGGTTTAGAAACATTATTATTAGGTAGGTTGTTGAGAAATTCTTCTAAGTTAATATAAATACGTTATACCATATTTTTTTCTTGACTCTGAAATATTTTTTCAAATTTTTTTTTCTGAACTCTGAAATATTTTTTCAAATTTTTTTCTTCTGGCCTCTGAAATATTTTTTCTAAATTTTTTTCTAGGCTCTGAAATATTTTTTAAAAGTAAGTAAGGGAGAAAAAAAACGAACAACACGAAAATATTCATTTTTTCCATAGAAATTCTAAAGTGGTTTAGAAACATTATTATTAGGTAGGTTGTTGAGAAATTCTTCTAAGTTAATATAAATACATTATACCACATTTTTTTTTCTGAACTCTGAAATATTTTTTCAAATTTTTTTTTCTGAACTCTGAAATATTTTTTCAAATTTTTTTTCTGAACTCTGAAATATTTTTTCAAATTTTTTTTCTGAACTCTGAAATATTTTTTCAAATTTTTTTTCTGAACTCTGAAATATTTTTTCAAATTTTTTTTTCTGAACTCTGAAATATTTTTTCAAATTTTTTTTTCTGAACTCTGAAATATTTTTTCAAATTTTTTTTTCTGAACTCTGAAATATTTTTTCAATTTTTTTTCTGAACTCTGAAATATTTTTTTAAAAGTAAGTAAGGGAGAAAAAAAAAATGAACACAAAAATATTCATTTTTTCCATAGAAATTCTAAAGTGGTTTAGAAACATTATTATTAGGTAGGTTGTTGAGAAATTCTTCTAAGTTAATATAAATACGTTATACCATATTTTTTTCTGGACTGAAATATTTTCTCAAATTTTTTTTCTGAACTCTGAAATATTTTTTCAAATTTTTTTCTTCTGGCCTCTGAAATATTTTTTCTAAATTTTTTTCTAGGCTCTGAAATATTTTTTTTAAAAGTAAGTAAGGGAGAAAAAAAACGAACAACACAAAAATATTAATTTTTTCCATAGAAATTCTAAAGTGGTTTAGAAACATTATTATTAGGTAGGTTGTTGAGAAATTCTTCTAAGTTAATATAAATACGTTATACCATATTTTTTTCTTGACTCTGAAATATTTTTTCAAATTTTTTCTTCTGAACTCTGAAATATTTTTTCAAATTTTTTCTTCTGGCCTCTGAAATATTTTTTCTAAATTTTTTTCTAGGCTCTGAAATATTTTTTAAAAGTAAGTAAGGGAGAAAAAAAAACGAACAACACGAAAATATTCATTTTTTCCATAGAAATTCTAAAGTGGTTTAGAAACATTATTATTAGGTAGGTTGTTGAGAAATTCTTCTAAGTTAATATAAATACATTATACCACATTTTTTTCTGGAATGAAATATTTTTTTAAATTTTTTCTTCTGAACTCTGAAATATTTTTTCAAATTTTTTTTCTGGACTGTGAAATATTTTTTCAAATTTTTTTTTCTTAACTCTGAAATATTTTCTCAAATTTTTTTTTCTGAACTCTGAAATATTTTTTCAAATTTTTTTTCTGAACTCTGAAATATTTTTTCAAATTTTTTTTTCTGAACTCTGAAATATTTTTTCAATTTTTTTTCTGAACTCTGAAATATTTTTTTAAAAGTAAGTAAGGGAGAAAAAAAAAACGAACACAAAAACATTCATTTTTTCCATAGAAATTTTAAAGTGGTTTAGAAACATTATTATTAGGTAGGTTGTTGAGAAATTCTTCTAAGTTAATAAAAAAACGTTATACCATATTTTTTTCTGGACTGAAATATTTTTTCAAATTTTTTCTTTTGAACTCTGAAATATTTTTTCAAATTTTTTCTTCTGAACTCTGAAATATTTTTTCAAAATTTTTTTCTAGACTGAAATATTTTTTTAAAAGTAAGTAAGGGAGAAAAAAAACAAAAAACACAAAAATATTAATTTTTCCATAGAAATTCTAAAGTGGTTTAGAAACATTATTATTGGGTAGGTTGTTGAGAAATTCTTCTAAGTTAATATAAATACGTTATACCATATTTTTTTCTGGACTCTGAAATATTTTTTCAATTTTTTTTTCTGAACTCTGAAATATTTTTTCAATTTTTTTTCTGGACTGAAATATTTTTTCAAATTTTTTTTCTGAACTCTGAAATATTTTTTCAAATTTTTTTTATGAACTCTGAAATATTTTTTTAAAAGTAAGTAAGGGAGAAAAAAAAATGAACACAAAAATATTCATTTTTTCCATAGAAATTTTAAAGTGGTTTAGAAACATTATTATTAGGTAGGTTGTTGAGAAATTCTTCTAAGTTAATAAAAAAACGTTATACCATATTTTTTTCTGGACTGAAATATTTTTTCAAATTTTTTCTTTTGAACTCTGAAATATTTTTTCAAATTTTTTCTTCTGGCCTCTGAAATATTTTTTCTAAATTTTTTTCTAGGCTCTGAAATATTTTTTTAAAAGTAAGTAAGGGAGAAAAAAAAAACGAACAACACGAAAATATTCATTTTTTCCATAGAAATTCTAAAGTGGTTTAGAAACATTATTATTAGGTAGGTTGTTGAGAAATTCTTCTAAGTTAATATAAATACATTATACCACATTTTTTTCTGGACTGAAATATTTTTTCAAATTTTTTCTTTTGAACTCTGAAATATTTTTTCAAATTTTTTTTTCTGGCCTCTGAAATATTTTTTCTAAATTTTTTTCTAGGCTCTGAAATATTTTTTTTAAAAGTAAGTAAGGGAGAAAAAAAACGAACAACACGAAAATATTCATTTTTTCCATAGAAATTCTAAAGTGGTTTAGAAACATTATTATTAGGTAGGTTGTTGAGAAATTCTTCTAAGTTAATATAAATACGTTATACCATATTTTTTTCTGGACTGAAATATTTTCTCAAATTTTTTTTTCTGAACTCTGAAATATTTTTTCAAATTTTTTTCTTCTGGCCTCTGAAATATTTTTTCTAAATTTTTTTCTAGGCTCTGAAATATTTTTTTTAAAAGTAAGTAAGGGAGAAAAAAAACGAACAACACAAAAATATTAATTTTTTCCATAGAAATTCTAAAGTGGTTTAGAAACATTATTATTAGGTAGGTTGTTGAGAAATTCTTCTAAGTTAATATAAATACGTTATACCATATTTTTTTCTTGACTCTGAAATATTTTTTCAAATTTTTTCTTCTGAACTCTGAAATATTTTTTCAAATTTTTTCTTCTGGCCTCTGAAATATTTTTTCTAAATTTTTTTCTAGGCTCTGAAATATTTTTTAAAAGTAAGTAAGGGAGAAAAAAAACGAACAACACGAAAATATTCATTTTTTCCATAGAAATTCTAAAGTGGTTTAGAAACATTATTATTAGGTAGGTTGTTGAGAAATTCTTCTAAGTTAATATAAATACATTATACCACATTTTTTTCTGGAATGAAATATTTTTTTAAATTTTTTCTTCTGAACTCTGAAATATTTTTTCAAATTTTTTTTCTGGACTGTGAAATATTTTTTCAAATTTTTTTTCTTAACTCTGAAATATTTTCTCAAATTTTTTTTCTGAACTCTGAAATATTTTTTCAAATTTTTTTTTCTGAACTCTGAAATATTTTTTCAATTTTTTTTCTGAACTCTGAAATATTTTTTTAAAAGTAAGTAAGGGAGAAAAAAAAAACGAACACAAAAACATTCATTTTTTCCATAGAAATTCTAAAGTGGTTTAGAAACATTATTATTAGGTAGGTTGTTGAGAAATTCTTCTAAGTTAATAAAAAAACGTTATACCATATTTTTTTCTGGACTGAAATATTTTTTTAAATTTTTTCTTTTGAACTCTGAAATATTTTTTCAAATTTTTTTTCTGGACTGTGAAATATTTTTTCAAATTTTTTTTTCTTAACTCTGAAATATTTTCTCAAATTTTTTTTTCTGAACTCTGAAATATTTTTTCAAATTTTTTTTCTGAACTCTGAAATATTTTTTCAAATTTTTTTTTCTGAACTCTGAAATATTTTTTCAATTTTTTTTCTGAACTCTGAAATATTTTTTTAAAAGTAAGTAAGGGAGAAAAAAAAAACGAACACAAAAACATTCATTTTTTCCATAGAAATTTTAAAGTGGTTTAGAAACATTATTATTAGGTAGGTTGTTGAGAAATTCTTCTAAGTTAATAAAAAAACGTTATACCATATTTTTTTCTGGACTGAAATATTTTTTCAAATTTTTTCTTTTGAACTCTGAAATATTTTTTCAAATTTTTTCTTCTGAACTCTGAAATATTTTTTCAAAATTTTTTTCTAGACTGAAATATTTTTTTAAAAGTAAGTAAGGGAGAAAAAAAACAAAAAACACAAAAATATTAATTTTTCCATAGAAATTCTAAAGTGGTTTAGAAACATTATTATTGGGTAGGTTGTTGAGAAATTCTTCTAAGTTAATATAAATACGTTATACCATATTTTTTTCTGGACTCTGAAATATTTTTTCAATTTTTTTTTCTGAACTCTGAAATATTTTTTCAATTTTTTTTCTGGACTGAAATATTTTTTCAAATTTTTTTTCTGAACTCTGAAATATTTTTTCAAATTTTTTTTATGAACTCTGAAATATTTTTTTAAAAGTAAGTAAGGGAGAAAAAAAATGAACACAAAAATATTCATTTTTTCCATAGAAATTTTAAAGTGGTTTAGAAACATTATTATTAGGTAGGTTGTTGAGAAATTCTTCTAAGTTAATAAAAAAACGTTATACCATATTTTTTTCTGGACTGAAATATTTTTTCAAATTTTTTCTTTTGAACTCTGAAATATTTTTTCAAATTTTTTCTTCTGGCCTCTGAAATATTTTTTCTAAATTTTTTTCTAGGCTCTGAAATATTTTTTTAAAAGTAAGTAAGGGAGAAAAAAAAAACGAACAACACGAAAATATTCATTTTTTCCATAGAAATTCTAAAGTGGTTTAGAAACATTATTATTAGGTAGGTTGTTGAGAAATTCTTCTAAGTTAATATAAATACATTATACCACATTTTTTTCTGGACTGAAATATTTTTTCAAATTTTTTCTTTTGAACTCTGAAATATTTTTTCAAATTTTTTCTTCTGGCCTCTGAAATATTTTTTCTAAATTTTTTTCTAGGCTCTGAAATATTTTTTTTAAAAGTAAGTAAGGGAGAAAAAAAAACGAACAACACGAAAATATTCATTTTTTCCATAGAAATTCTAAAGTGGTTTAGAAAACATTATTATTAGGTAGGTTGTTGAGAAATTCTTCTAAGTTAATATAAATACGTTATACCATATTTTTTTCTGGACTGAAATATTTTCTCAAATTTTTTTTTCTGAACTCTGAAATATTTTTTCAAATTTTTTCTTTCGGCCTCTGAAATATTTTTTCTAAATTTTTTTTCTAGGCTCTGAAATATTTTTTTTAAAAGTAAGTAAGGGAGAAAAAAAACGAACAACACAAAATATTAATTTTTTCCATAGAAATTCTAAAGTGGTTTAGAAACATTATTATTAGGTAGGTTGTTGAGAAATTCTTCTAAGTTAATATAAATACGTTATACCATATTTTTTTCTTGACTCTGAATATTTTTTCAAATTTTTTCTTCTGAACTCTGAATATTTTTCAAAATTTTTTCTTCTGGCCTCTGAAATATTTTTCTAAATTTTTTTCTAGGCTCTGAAATATTTTTTAAAAGTAAGTAAGGGAGAAAAAAAACGAACAACACGAAAATATTCATTTTTTCCATAGAAATTCTAAAGTGGTTTAGAAACATTATTATTAGGTAGGTTGTTGAGAAATTCTTCTAAGTTAATATAAATACATTATACCACATTTTTTTCTGGAATGAAATATTTTTTTAAATTTTTTCTTCTGAACTCTTGAAATATTTTTTCAAATTTTTTTTCTGGACTGTGAAATATTTTTTCAAATTTTTTTTTCTTAACTCTGAAATATTTTCTCAAATTTTTTTTCTGAACTCTGAAATATTTTTTCAAATTTTTTTTCTGAACTCTGAAATATTTTTTTCAAATTTTTTTTCTGAACTCTGAAATATTTTTTCAATTTTTTTTCTGAACTCTGAAATATTTTTTTAAAAGTAAGTAAGGGAGAAAAAAAAAACGAACACAAAAACATTCATTTTTTCCATAGAAATTTTAAAGTGGTTTAGAAACATTATTATTAGGTAGGTTGTTGAGAAATTCTTCTAAGTTAATAAAAAAACGTTATACCATATTTTTTTCTGGACTGAAATATTTTTTCAAATTTTTTCTTTTGAACTCTGAAATATTTTTTCAAATTTTTCTTCTGAACTCTGAAATATTTTTTCAAAATTTTTTTCTAGACTGAAATATTTTTTTAAAAGTAAGGGAAAAAAAAAAAAACACAAAAATATTAATTTTTCCATAGAAATTCTAAAGTGGTTTAGAAACATTATTATTGGGTAGGTTGTTGAGAAATTCTTCTAAGTTAATATAAATACGTTATACCATATTTTTTTCTGGACTGAAATATTTTTTCAATTTTTTTTTCTGAACTCTGAAATATTTTTTCAATTTTTTTTCTGGACTGAAATATTTTTTCAAATTTTTTTTTTCTGAACTCTGAAATATTTTTTCAAATTTTTTTTATGAACTCTGAAATATTTTTTTAAAAGTAAGTAAGGGAGAAAAAAAAATGAACACAAAAATATTCATTTTTTCCATAGAAATTTTAAAGTGGTTTAGAAACATTATTATTAGGTAGGTTGTTGAGAAATTCTTCTAAGTTAATAAAAAAACGTTATACCATATTTTTTTCTGGACTGAAATATTTTTTCAAATTTTTTCTTTTGAACTCTGAAATATTTTTTCAAATTTTTTCTTCTGGCCTCTGAAATATTTGTTCTAAATTTTTTTCTAGGCTCTGAAATATTTTTTTAAAAGTAAGTAAGGGAGAAAAAAAAACGAACAACACGAAAATATTCATTTTTTCCATAGAAATTCTAAAGTGGTTTAGAAACATTATTATTAGGTAGGTTGTTGAGAAATTCTTCTAAGTTAATATAAATACATTATACCACATTTTTTTCTGGACTGAAATATTTTTTCAAATTTTTTCTTTTGAACTCTGAAATATTTTTTCAAATTTTTTCTTCTGGCCTCTGAAATATTTTTTCTAAATTTTTTTCTAGGCTCTGAAATATTTTTTTTAAAAGTAAGTAAGGGAGAAAAAAAACGAACAACACGAAAATATTCATTTTTTCCATAGAAATTCTAAAGTGGTTTAGAAACATTATTATTAGGTAGGTTGTTGAGAAATTCTTCTAAGTTAATATAAATACGTTATACCATATTTTTTTCTGGACTGAAATATTTTCTCAAATTTTTTTTTCTGAACTCTGAAATATTTTTTCAAATTTTTTTCTTCTGGCCTCTGAAATATTTTTTCTAAATTTTTTTCTAGGCTCTGAAATATTTTTTTTAAAAGTAAGTAAGGGAGAAAAAAAACGAACAACACAAAAATATTAATTTTTTCCATAGAAATTCTAAAGTGGTTTAGAAACATTATTATTAGGTAGGTTGTTGAGAAATTCTTCTAAGTTAATATAAATACGTTATACCATATTTTTTTCTTGACTCTGAAATATTTTTTCAAATTTTTTCTTCTGAACTCTGAAATATTTTTCAAATTTTTTCTTCTGGCCTCTGAAATATTTTTTCTAAATTTTTTTCTAGGCTCTGAAATATTTTTTAAAAGTAAGTAAGGGAGAAAAAAAACGAACAACACGAAAATATTCATTTTTTTCCATAGAAATTCTAAAGTGGTTTAGAAACATTATTATTAGGTAGGTTGTTGAGAAATTCTTC
>NC_090753.1:39899445-39905903 GCF_036898095.1 Palaemon carinicauda | reverse complement strand
GCAGTTGGTTAAAAATGACTGCTAAATATTTAGATAGAAATGCACACACACGCACCCCCTTCTCACCAAGGTATGACTACTTCTTCTCACCCATATCTGAAGGGCAGAGAGCTGAGCGTGACCAATAGGTATATATATATATATATATATATATATATATATATATATATATATATATATATATTATATATATGTATATATATATATATATATATATATATATATATATATATATATATAATATTATATAATATATATATATATATATATATATATATATATATATATAGTAAATTGTTACTACTATCATATGTAATATTAGTTCATAGGTTTCATCATAAATTAGTATATCTGTTTATCATCATTATTTGTTTTCATTTGTTCTGGGGGGCATGAGGTGAGCATGAATTGGGTACCCCCCCCCCCCCCTCTCTCTCTCTCTCTCTCTCTCTCTCTCTCTCTCTCTCTCTCTCTCTCTCTCTCTCTGTCTTAGAGAATATGCTTCCAGACTAATTTCTAGAATTTAAGAATGACATAACGCCATATACTATAAATAGCAATTTACTTGCATGACTTATTTTAAGGCCTTCGAAATTTTCATTACATTTACCAAAGTATCATTTACTGATTTTTTTTTTTTATTGTTTTTCAACATGCAAATTATGAATAGTCTTGGGATTCCCATTCCCTTTCTGACGCAATAATTTCACCAAAAAGGAAAACCAACAAGTTCAGACTGATATAATTCTTCACTGACGAATATTATGGAATTATATTAAAGTAAGATAGGTAGCAAGAGAGAAAAATTTTTCGTTCTTTGTGTTTAGCTCGAGTAAGCTGAGGATATTCTGGGTTTCATATAGCGTTTTGACATTCATGAATTCTAGAAATTAGCTGAGCAAGCATATTATCTAAGAGGAAAGAGAGAGAGAGAGAAAAAAAGAGAGAGATATCCAAGGCATTTTTCTAAGAGAAAGAGAGAGAGAAAGAAAGAGAGAGCGGTACCCAAGGCATTCTCAACCTAATACAGCTAAAAACAACTGAAAACAAATAATGATGATAAATAGATTTACTAATTTATGATAAAATCTATGAAATAATATTACATAAGATAGTATAAACATCTTAATACTCCATGAATCCTTTGGGATAAAAATTATTATGAAAATAGAACTTTCTATCATTTATGCAGGTCTAAGCCTTAGATACAGATATAATAACTTCTGAATACATACTTCATTTCTGAGTGGGAAAATTTCATCATGCTGAATGAATTTGCATGTCGCCATGATCAGCAAAGATGTACTAGTCAGGGCCACCCATACTGAGTTAGCTCTGATCAATCCGACTAGTCTCCTTTCATCACTAATCCGCTGTATTCAGCGTGGTGATGAAATGGAAAACATCTGACATGAATAAGGACATGCCAGAGGCATTTGTTTTACGGCTTCATTTCTTGGTTTTTTAAACACATACTTAAAATAAACTTTAAATAAGATAAGAATAGCGATATTCGTAAGATTATGAAATTTTGCAAACATTTCCATTATAATATAGACAACCATCCGAAGTATTACATTAAGCTCAGTTACACAAATCAATGATTAACAAAAATAATACAGTGACAATAGAATCTAATAGAAATACGAATCCTCATGATACTGTATAGAGAACCTTTGCTCGGCCGTGCAATTAATAAATCTTAGAGAGAAAACCATTATCTTTGCATAGTAAATGAAAAAAAAAAAAACGAAGGTTGCTAAAGTAAATAAAAAACGGATTATGGAGATGGAGCAGTTCTGTTCCGAAACAGTCGGGGTCATCCTCAGTTTGTACTGCTTGCAAATCCAAAGCAAATGTAAATAGATCAAAGCTCGTAACACGTACTTTATTAAATAATTCTTAGGTAGGCTGTAGGCTTTGTAAAGTTGAACATACTTCCCAAATAAGTAAATTTTATTATCATGGAAATACAAACACGATGTTTCCTCAAACCAATTCCTTTTGATAGAGTGTTAAGTTTTCCAAAAATTACATTGAAAACTTGTAACTATGCAACGTTTTCGCAAAATCTATTACCAATTTGATAAAATAATCATGATAAACGAGGAAAGACGTATTTCCAATTACAATATCCCCGGTTGAATTAATTATGAAATGAAAATATGTTCGTGATATCTTATTACTAGAAATGTTTAGATTCCTGTCAATCAAAAAGATATAAAAAGCCTTGGATAAAAACTTATAAAACTAATGTATATATAAATGAATATATATATATGTATATATATATATATATATATATATATATATATATATATATATATATATATATATATTTATATATATACAGTATAATATATATATATATATAATATATATATATATATATATATATATAAATATATATATATATATATAATATATATATATATATAAATATATATATATATATATATATATATTATAATATATATATAATGTATTTAGATATAACTGTACACTGATTTAAATGCGTCAAAATATCACTGTAGTTTTTTATCCCTTACACTGAAGGTTAGAAATTCGCCTGATTGACGTTTTGTAAGTGAAAGACCTCGTGAATCAAAAGCCCAACATCCTGCACAAAATATTTTCCATGCTGTAAGGTTCTCTGGAATCCAGTGGAATTCCTTCTTTCTATTCTTGAGAATTCCACAATAGAGCAAACTACCGGATGCTGGAGCAAGGTATGGAGGGAAATTCCCTTGGCCAGACGCGTTGGACCTATAAAAAAAGGAATTTTTTTTCAAAGGTTGAGTATGCATATATTGAATTTGTGGCAGGAGAGAGAGAGAGAGAGAGGAGAGAGAGAGAGGAGAGAGAGAGGAGAGAGAGAGGAGAGAGAGAGAGAGAGAGAACTATAAAAAGGAATGAATATTTTTCCCTTCATACTTCCAAGGCCATTTTCCATTTTACAACTGGGATATCTATGTGCTCAATTTGCATTGTAATATTTTGTTCCCCTTAACTCCTCTACTCGCTATATCATTGTGGTTTTCTTTTGCCTGAACTCTTAAAGTAATTCATTTCTGCTCTCTCTCTCTCTCTCTCTCTCTCTCTCTCTCTCTCTCTCTCTCTCTCTCTCTCTCTCTCTCTCTCTCTCTCTCTCTGCTATGTATAAGCCTAATATATTAATTTCTCTTTTAAGTCAAATTTCTTATTTTTCATCATTGAAGGTTTAAATGAAAATCTTGATCTATAATCTTATCAATGATAATAATTTACCATGAAACATGTTTAGGTAGACCATCTCATTAAACGCTTTAAGCCAACATGGCACATTCAAGGGGAAACGGATGTAGGAATATTTAACATTAGTTATGTTATGTGCAACACATTCACAACTTACAGCAAAGATCTGGCCCATAATAATACTTTTCCTCTTCCATAATAAATATTTCCCAGAATTTCAAAAGTTCCTCAAAATTATTTGGGAACGGTTTGAAAGTATAAGCTGCTTCATTCTTATGTATGAAGATATGCATATAACTGTGCATAAGTATATATATATATTATATATATATATATATATATATATATATATATATATATATATATATATATATATATATGTATCTATTTATATATATATATATATATATATATATACATATATATATATATATATATATATATATATATATATATATATATATATATATATATATATATATACTGTACGCCAAAATTTAATAATAATAATAGCTAAATATAAGGATTAATATAAACACATACGCATACTCACCCACATCAAACAGGGATATGACTACTTCCTCTCTCCCTACCCGATGGACATGGATAGCTGAACGGGACCAGAAATGTGTGTGTATATATATATGTCTGAGTGTGTGTGTGTGTGTGTGTGTGTATGTGTGTAAATATAAACAGACACTTGTTCTTTATTATCTAGGGTAGTTATATGTTTCACTGTATTTTAGTAGTTTCGTTCCCTAATTTTTCATGGAACATTCGAATGCTTATTGTCATAATCACTAAATACTTCTAGTAAGTAGATTAGATGCTATTCATTCTCAAATCAGAGACACAAACTATCTGATAAAAGCGATGATGCACCTTAACATTTTTGATGGCTTTAATCTTCAATATCTGAAGATGAAAACTCTGTATTATAGGATCCATGTTAATTCACTCGGATAAAGGTAATTTTACACGCATTGGAAAAACATACTGTAAAGTGCCTCGCCATGTGAAAGATAGTTCCTTTTTGCTACGAATAAGTTCCCCTTTGTATCGAATTTGCTTTCCCTAGTTTCTATTCGAAAGTTTAGCTGCAATTGCATCCTGAAAAAGTTAAAGGTCCCCAAAGACTCTACATATTATTATCGCCACATGAGAAAATTGAGTGATTATCTTTTTATCATTATAATTATTCTTCTTCTTCTTCTTATTATTATTATTATTATTATTATTATTATTATTATTATTATTAGTAGTAGTAGTAGTAGTAGTAGTAGTAGTAGTAGTAGTAGTAGTAGTAGTAGTAGTAGTATTAGTAGTAGTATTATTATTAATATTATTATTATTATTATTATTATTACTAAAATAATTGTTAAATTGCGATTAGATTCTCTCTCTCTCTCTCTCTCTCTCTCTCTCTCTCTCCTCTCTCTCTCTCTCTCTCTCTCTCTCTCTCTCTCTCTCTCTGTCCAGTATTGTATTTTCAAATATTCTTTCCAAACCATTACAAGATTTTGGTGATATAAGAGCACGTGCACTACGATTTTGATCTCTCTCTCCTCTCTCTCTCTCTCTCTCTCTCTCTCTCTCTCTCTCTCTCTCATAATTATAGAAGCTCTCAACGACCCTTTATAACAAACATTTAAAGCAATTCGGCATTAGTACCATTCCCATTAGAAAACGTTCTTGTGTTGATTAAAGCAGTATTTTAGAGATTGGAAATGCGAACGGTGACACTTGGATGTGATTCCCACCGCTCTGTGCTATCAGCTTCGTGCAAGTATGGAGTAATTCCGGAAACCTACATATCTTGGTTCTCCAGAGGAATCGGAGATCAAGGTTATTCTTTGTTTTTTTTTTTTTTTTGTTTTTTTCACAACTGAGATGGTGTGGGTACGTGTTGAGGATGGGGGCCGGAGATAGAGGTAGGAGGCTTGGGAGGAACCTGCTAGGGGAAAAGGATCAGGAGAAAGCACAGAATTAGATGGCGAGATAAGGTAAGGGATGATATGAAGAGAAGAGGTATGGTGGATGAGGCTACCTTTGATAGTAGTCATTGGAGAGGGCGTATCAGGCAACCGATCCCTTAATGTAGGGTAACGGTGAGAAAGAAGAAAAAGAGAACGTTTTGGTTGCATTCATGGTACGATTCTACCGAGGACACTCGCTAATCTAGCTGGAATTATTACTGTGTCGGTCAGTTACAGTCTAATTATCCTAACTTTTGTAGCTACAAAGAGCAATTATATTACCCTATAGAAAAAGGTCTATTGTAGTTCTGGGATTTTATTAGTGAATACATCCAGGGTTATTTGTATTAACTACTATGCCATACTACTCATGAGATGTTAAAAGAGGCTTATCTTGTTGTCTGGAAAATAAATAGTACATTATCATTATGTTATAGTTATTATTGTTATTGTTATTACTATTGTTAATTGTTCTCATTATTGTTAATTGTTATTATTATTTGTAATTTTTATTATTCTTGTTATTGTTAATTATCATTGTCATTTTTAATTGTTATTGTTTCCTATTTTACTATTATTATTATTATCATCGTCATAATCATTATTATTATTATTATTATTATTATTATTATTATTATTATTATCATTATTATTATTATTATCATTATTATTGTTATTATTATTATTATTATTATTATTATTATTATTATTATTATTATTATTATTATTATTATTATCATTTTTTCATTATTATTATTATTATTATTATTATTATTATTATTATTATTATTATTATTATTATTATTATTATTATTGTTATTATTATTATTATGAATAAATTACCCTACCTCAAAATAAATACGCAAAACAAAATGACTGGACAGTCATTTCCATAAAAAAACTTAAAGGAAACTGAGTGCGCCAACATTAAATTAGAAATTTAGGTTACATATTGATCAAAGAACCATGAGTCATCGACATTAACATCAAATTGAAAGCTTTCTTTGTTAAGCTGATATTCAAGAGGACTTCCGCAATTTCTTTTTTTCCAAATAATTCAAACTCACTGGATACAAACTTTAATCATCATGCAACTTCTCTCTGGCTTCTAACTGTACTACATTTCTAGCTATCTACTCTAACTCAGTTTTGTTTCCTCTAAGTATTCTTGTTATCAACCTTCTTTTTAATGTTATTTCGTCCTTTCTTCCTGAAGTAAAACCCACTTTTTAACAATTTACTCTGTGA
>NC_090753.1:39884445-39896945 GCF_036898095.1 Palaemon carinicauda | reverse complement strand
GTACCCACTTTACGCATTAAACCTTCAACGGATGGAAATAACTCTACAAAACGAGCTAACGGCCAACAATCTCTAGGGGAATTGTCTTCTTTAATAATGACAATATCACCTACAGACAAAATGTCAATGTCGAGCATTCCATTTTTGAAGCTTCTGTAATTGCAATAGATACTCATTCCTGAAACAAGCCCAAAACCTGTATCCTATGACATCTTTCACGTATGTCCATAGCATTATCACAAAATTCTATGTTAGGGAAAACAACAACTTAGCCTTCATCGTGAGAAAGTAATTTGAAGTTAAAGGAACCAATGTTGGATCATTCAAGTTCTCAACACACAAAGCACGATAATTAGCAATGCCAGATGACTCACACAAGAAAGTCCTCTAACCATCCTAATCAAGCTGGGAAACATGATTTGACAAAATCACAGACAAATTACTCCTTGTAGTCCTGATCTAAAAGCTCCCAAGAGCCTGTTATATGACTTACCATAGGGACGTTAAAATTGAACTCAATATTACAATCTTGATCGAGTAGAAATTCACCGACTTTCCATGCATTATCACACCTAAACATCCTGATATGCCACGGATAGGTATAAATCGTCTTAGAGCATTGATGAAAAAATTTATGGAGAGAGAATCTGCAACTTCCAGGTGCACAACACTTAATACATAAGCACGAACAAGACAATATCTTTCGATCTCTTTCCTGCCTGGTTTTACAACCTATGGTCTAAAGTAGTTGCAGGTACAAAACCAGAAACATGGAGAGGGATTCACAGGATCCTTTGGAAGATCCTCCATTTTCTGATCCACGAGTTTTCCTCTATTCCTTCTACAGGCAACACATTTTAAAATAAAACGTGCAACTGCTGAACTGGCATTCATAATCGAAAAAAAAAAATGAAATCAAACTACATTACGAGTGAAACCATTTCCCTAGTGAGCGTCTTTTGAGTGACAGTAATCCATAACAAAACACGTAACATGACCTATATATCATACTACTAGACATTTTTCGTCTTAACTATAAGATCACTATGAGATAACCTATCACCTAAACTCAAAGGACCATTGTCATTTAAGAAACAGTCAAAGTGGTGAAGTTTGCTAAACTTACTTATGCTACACTTTTCTTTCAGCTGATCAAGCTCTAAATGAAAGAAAGGATCTTGGGTGAATTGCATAATTTTGATTACTGTATATCCTCAGCAGTAACACTTTCATATAGAGACACCTTACCACATGAAACTTTATTTCGCTAAGATCGTGCAATTTTGAGACAATCCAGCAGTTTTCTCCAAGCAAAGACAGGATGTAAAATGCATAGATTCACTCTACAATCCTAAATTCTTGGCTTGCAGGGACGTGCTTAGAGCTGACACATTCTTTTTTTACTTCAGAATCACCTGAATATAACACAACATTTTTTTTGCTCAACAATGATTCTGGAACAAAGTCTGGCACCTACAGAAAAGAGGGACATCTGAACCATCTTATATCTTTCAAAAGTCTACAAACAGAAGTACCATGTGATGCAATAGCTGCAGGATTTTTATCACTGCTAACAAACAACCCCTCAGGAGTTGATGACAGGTTCTTTATCTGTTGAACACGATTGACTACAAGCACCTAAAACCATTTAGCCTCATTATAATTGTAACCAAAAACTACCCGACTATCAGTATAATAGAAATTCTTGACACCTGAGTAGTTGAACTTTTTGTTGAAAATGCTACTAATCCTAACTGACAATATCATAGCTGTTGAGTCTAACCTTGCGAGTGGAATCCGTTTCAATTGAGCAACTCTAGCTTTAAAAAAAAAAAAAAAAAAAAAAAAAAAAAAACAATGAGACATGTACCCATCAAAGAATATCAAACAAGCACACATAAGAACACTGACCATACACCCATGTTGAAGCATCACAAAAGTGATGAAGCTCCACTGAAATGACTTTCGAAAAATCACGAGGCTTGATACATCTATCTTTCTTCACGTGATGTAAATGCTAAATTTTGGTCTTCCACTCAAGCCATTTAGACTGAACTTGATTTGACAGGAGAGTCTCAATCATTATCTTAACGGTATGACTCTCGCAGGATTTGCTTGCACTGAAGAATGAAGGGCGACACAAACCCTAGTGGATCAAATACCAAAATGCTGGTTCACAGGATACTTGGCTTGGACAAAGTCTTTTCTATCAAAAGTACCTTGAATTGAAAACAATCCACCAAAACTGACCACTTAATACCCAAATATGCTCTACTAAATTGTCAGAATTGTTAAAATGAAGGCTTTTAAACAAATGACAACGATCTTCTAAAGGTATTAACTTTAAAACCTTTGTCGAGTTTGAACAAAATTTATGTAATCATATCTCATGAAGGGCACAGAGTCTTTGTGTATTTCTCATAAGTTCAATAGCATCTGAAGGTTTAGAAACTGAAGTAAGATCATCGTCAACATAGAACTCTTTATAAATAACCTCTGCTACCTTTTACCCAACACAGGCTCACCATCATCTGCCTCCTTCTTCATGATAAAATTTGCACAACCTGGTGATGACACTACCGAACAAATGAACAGTCATTCAAAATGTTTTGGCTCGCTAGAAAAATTTCCCTTTTCATACCACAAAAACCTAAGATAATTTCTATGCTCTTACTTCTCTTTAAACTTATAAAGCATTTTCTCATTGTCACAATAAATTGCAATAGATGCTTTGCAAAAACTGCACAGGACTCTAGATAAATAGTTCATTACATGAGAGCCCTGAAGCAACTAATCATTGATTTAAACTCCATTACAACGAGCATTGCAGTCAAAAACAACTGTGACTTTGCATGGTGTTTTGAAGTTATAAACACCAGGGAGTGGAATATAAAAACAACCTTCACTAACAATATCTGGTTGAGGAACTTTTGCATAGCCTCATTCAAGCATAACATTCATAAACTATATGTACTGATCATACAACAATTTGTCCCTTTTCAAGTGTTTAACTAGGAAGCACAGCCATCTCAGAGCATTGGACATGCAATATGAAAAGGATGAATCATCTCTTCTAAAAGGCAAAGGCATAACGAACCGTACCGATCCAGACAAAGACAAGTTATCCTATAAAATGTGGAAGAATATATGATCTTCAGTAGACAGTTTTACAGTATCAGTTTCCAATTCAGTGAAGTCTTTTTCAAGTATCTTGATAACATTAGAAGGGAAAACTTCTTTAATATTTTACCTCAAAGTGAAATGAGCCACAGGCACTGGCAAATGATCATGATTCTTAGATATTAAAACAACATGAAAAGCTCTAAGGTCACAATCATCTGATTCACATTCGGTAGAAATGGTTCCAAAAATAGTACAACCTAAAATACTTTACTGTGCATAAATACTATCTCCTGGTGGTGGAATAACCTCTAAAGGAACAAAAGCCTTTGCGTAATTATAACCAATGAGCAAACCTATGTCTCAATTAGATTTTACTGATACCAGTTTTTCTCAGAAATAATGAAGATGTGGCCAATCATTAACCGTATATGGTGAAGGTATATGACTGCGATTAGCTGGCATAATTTTATGAGTATATGCCTCTGGTAAACTCAAACAAACGGTACCATTGAAACCTCCCACTTGTAAACCACCTATCCTTGAACTCTCAACCAGTTTATCCTTAGCCAACATTGTACTCAGCAACAAATTTACTCCAGGACCACTAACATTCAGTTCTTGAGTAGTTTTCTCTAAGATAAACATAGATTCACTCTGACTGTCCAGCAAACAATAGACCAAAACTTCACGATTAGAGTCTCACTCATGATATAATCACACTGAAACAGTCATTGAATTAAATTGGTGTCCATACTAACTACTCAAAAATCTTTGAGAAGTCATTGGCTTAATCACTGGTGCATACACATGCAAATCATTAGTCTTCTTGAAATTGGAAGAAGTCTCCTCATTCTTATGGAACACAGTTGGATGTCTTTTTTTCTAACAGTCTCTAAAAAATAATTTGCATTGACAATCTTTAGCCACATGACCTAGACGTAAATACCCATAGCAAAGTTTCTTCTCCAAAACAAACTTACTTCTCTCATCATAGGCCTTTCTGTGAGCTTAGGACAAAAATCTAGATAGTGAGCTTCACTACAGAAAAAACGTTTTACATGTTTCTTTTTTTTTATTTGTCAGTACAATTAGTCTTCGACTGCTCAGTTAAACTCGAATAGAAAGTTTTTGAAGCCATCGCCACATTGTATTTCGGACTGTCACATAGAAAAATATTCTTCAAAGACTGATATGACGTAATAGGATTATATGCGACATCAGCTTCCTTCGACAGAAAAATATGGAAATCAATAAATGAAGGAAAAAGATTTTTCTCCTTCATACTCTGTTTTACAATACAAGCCCAATGACTTACAATCCCATCTGGCAGAACACATAACATATGTTTTTTTTTTTTTTTTTTTCGCATCATTCATGGCAGCAAAGTTTCCTCATAAATGGGTGTTCGTATGCGCGTCTTTGTTTATACCTATTTTTATAAAAATGCAAGAAATTGAAAAAAGAACTTCCTAATTGATCGATTTTGTGAAACATCACAGCATCATTCAAATAAAACAATAAGATAATTTTCTTCTATGAGCCATGTTTTCTTCGCACATTATGAAAAAAAAAGAAAAAAGAAATAGGCTCTCTGAACCAAATATTTCATATATTTCACGTTTATGAATCTACTGCCTAAACCTGCCACTCACAAGAGCTTCACTAGATACCCCGGGATCAACGGTTTTTCATAGTATAGTAGAGGTGGAATATCATAAACTATTTTCATCACTTTTCTGTAGCTCTTCTACACACACACACATATATATATATATATATATATATATATATATATATATATATATATATATATATATATATATATATATATATTTATATATATATATATATATATATATATATGTATATATATATATATATATATATATATATATATATATATATACATATATATATATATACATATATATATATATATATATATATATATATATATATATATATATATATATATATATATATATATAAATATATATATATATATATATATATATATATATATATATATATATACATACATATATATATATATATATATATATATATATATATATATATATATATATATATCCATATATATATCCATATATATATATATATATATATATATATATATATATATATATATATATATATATATATATATATATATATGGATATGTAAGTATCACCCACGAAAGGCATTTAATACCGAATTCTATCTTGGGAATATATATCCACTTGGAATTCATTTTATGGTAACAGCTTCTGGCCGGGTGGGGATTTGAACCACCACCTGTACGGCTGGAAACCATGCTGGCATGGACCCTACCGACTGAGCTATCAAGAGAGACTAAAAGTTTATGACAAGTCCCCCTACATATTCCTGTCGAATTCAGGAATCTGTTCATAGACTTGAAATAAACCCATCTCCACCATGATAGCTGAATCGTGAGTTTGCAACACGTGGTTATTTTAATGAACATTTATCACAAGCACACGTGATTTTAATTAATGTAAGTATCACCCAGGAAAGGCATTTAATACCGAATTCTATCTTGGGAATATATATCCACTTGGAATTCATTTTATGGTAACAGCTTCTGGCCGGGTGGAGATTCGAACCACCACCTGTACGGCTGGAAACCATGCTGGCAGGGACCCTACCGACTGAGCTATCAAGAGAGACTAAAAGTTTATGACAAGTCCCCCTACATATTCCTGTTGAATTCAGGAATCTGTTCATAGACTTGAAATAAACCCATCTCCACCATGATAGCTGAATTGTGAGTTTGCAACACGTGGTTATTTTAATGAACATTTATCACAAGCACACGTGATTTTAATTAATGTAAGTATCACCCACGAAAGGCATTTAATACCGAATTCTATCTTGGGAATATATATCCAATTGGAATTCATTTTATGGTAACAGCTTCTGGCCGGGTGGGGATTTGAACCACCACCTGTACGGCTGGAAACCAAGCTGGCAGGGACCCTACCGACTGAGCTATCAAGAGAGACTAAAAGTTTATGACAAGTCCCCCTACATATTCCTGTCGAATTCAGGAATCTGTTCATAGACTTGAAATAAACCCATCTCCACCATGATAGCTGAATCGTGAGTTTGCAACACGTGGTTATTTTAATGAACATTTATCACAAGCACACGTGATTTTAATTAATGTAAGTATCACCCACGAAAGGCATTTAATACCGAATTCTATCTTGGGAATATATATCCACTTGGAATTCATTTTATGGTAACAGCTTCTGGCCGGGTGGGGATTCAAACCACCACCTGTACGGCTGGAAACCATGCTGGCAGGGACCCTACGGACTGAGCTATCAAGAGAGACTAAAAGTTTTTGACAAGTCCCCCTACATATTCCTGTCGAATTCAGGAATCTGTTCATAGACTTGAAATAAACCCATCTCCACCATGATAGCTGAATCGTGAGTTTGCAACACGTGGTTATTTTAATGAACATTTATCACAAGCACACGTGATTTTAATTAATGTAAGTATCACCCACGAAAGGCATTTAATACCGAATTCTATCTTGGGAATATATATCCAATTGGAATTCATTTTATGGTAACAGCTTCTGGCCGGGTGGGGATTCGAACCACCACCTGTACGGCTGGAAACCATGCTGGCAGGGACCCTACCGACTGAGCTATCAAGAGAGACTAAAAGTTTATGACAAGTCCCCCTACATATTCCTGTCGAATTCAGGAATATGTTCATAGACTTGAAATAAACCCATCTCCACCATGATAGCTGAATCGTGAGTTTGCAACACGTGGTTATTTTAATGAACATTTATCACAAGCACACGTGATTTTAATTAATGTAAGTATCACCCACGAAAGGCATTTAATACCGAATTCTATCTTGGGAATATATATCCACTTGGAATTCATTTTATGGTAACAGCTTCTGGCCGGGTGGGGATTCGAACCACCACCTGTACGGCTGGAAACCATGCTGGCAGGGACCCTACCGACTGAGCTATCAAGAGAGACTAAAAGTTTTTGACAAGTCCCCCTATATATTCCTGTCGAATTCAGGAATCTGTTCATAGACTTGAAATAAACCCATCTCCACCATGATAGCTGAATCGTGAGTTTGCAACACGTGGTTATTTTAATGAACATTTATCACAAGCACGCGTGATTTTAATTAATGTAAGTATCACCCACAAAAGGCATTTAATACCGAATTCTATCTTGGGAATATATATCCACTTGGAATTCATTTTATGGTAACAGCTTCTGGCCGGGTGGGGATTCGAACCACCACCTGTACGGCTGCAAACCATGCTGGCAGGGACCCTACCGACTGAGCTATCAAGAGAGACTAAAAGTTTATGACAAGTCCCCCTACATATTCCTGTCGAATTCAGGAATCTGTTCATAGACTTGAAATAAACCCATCTCCACCATGATAGCTGAATCGTGAGTTTGCAACACGTGGTTATTTTAATGAACATTTATCACAAGCACACGTGATTTTAATTAATGTAAGTATCACCCACGAAAGGCATTTAATACCGAATTCTATCTTGGGAATATATATCCACTTGGAATTCATTTTATGGTAACAGCTTCTGGCCGAGTAGGGATTCGAACCACCACCTGTACGGCTGCAAACCATGCTGGCAGGGACCCTACCGACTGAGCTATCAAGAGAGACTAAAAGTTTATGACAAGTCCCCCTACATATTCCTGTCGAATTCAGGAATCTGTTCATAGACTTGAAATAAACCCATCTCCACCATGATAGCTGAATCGTGAGTTTGCAACACGTGGTTATTTTAATGAACATTTATCACAAGCACACATGATTTTAATCAATGTAAGTATCACCCACGAAAGGCATTTAATACCGAATTCTATCTTGGGAATATATATCCACTTGGAATTCATTTTATGGTAACAGCTTCTGGCCGTGTGGGGATTCGAACCACCACCTGTACGGCTGGAAACTATGCTGGCAGGGACCCTACCGACTGAGCTATCAAGAGAGACTAAAAGTTTATGACAAGTCCCCCTACATATTTCTGTCGAATTCAGGAATCTGTTCATAGACTTGAAATAAACCCATCTCCACCATGATAGCTGAATCGTGAGTTTGCAACACGTGGTTATTTTAATGAACATTTATCACAAGCACACGTGATTTTAATTAATGTAAGTATCACCCACGAAAGGCATTTAATACCGAATTCTATCTTGGGAATATATATCCACTTGTAATTCATTTTATGGTAACAGCTTCTGGCCGGGTAGGGATTTGAACCACCACCTGTACGGCTGGAAACCATGATGGCAGGGACCCTACCGACTGAGCTATCAAGAGAGACTAAAAGTTTATGACAAGTCCCCCTACATATTCCTGTCGAATTCAGGAATCTGTTCATAGACTTGAAATAAACCCATCTCCACCATGATAGCTGAATTGTGAGTTTGCAACACGTGGTTATTTTAATGAACATTTATCACAAGCACACGTGATTTTAATTAATGTAAGTATCACCCACGAAAGGCATTTAATACCGAATTCTATCTTGGTAATATATATCCACTTGGAATTCATTTTATGGTAACAGCTTCTGGCCGGGTGGGGATTCGAACCACCACCTGTACGGCTGGAAACCATGCTGTCAGGAACCCTACCGACTGAGCTATCAAGAGAGACTAAAAGTTTATGACAAGTCACCCTATATATTCCTGTCGAATTCAGGAATCTGTTCATAGTCTATGAACAGATTCCTGTTCATATATATATATATATATATATATATATATATATATATATATATATATATATATATATATATATATATATATATATATATATATATATATGGAAGGCTCAGTGGATGAATATTTGTCTTGTTTGTAAGTTAGTTAGTTAGTTAGCTAAAGCCATTGATGGAAACTTATTATTTGTCAGAGCAATTGAGAATTATGTTTATGGCTGCTACGGAACAGTTCTATTTGATTGAGGGTAATAAAATTATATTCCACGTCTCGTGGCTAATAATTTCTACTTCTCTTTAGTTTGAGTTTATAGCGGTGAATAAATCGAAATATGAAGTAAAATCAACAGAGAGAAACTATAAACCAAAGCGAAGATACCAAAATGACGAAATCCAAAGTGAGTAAAAATAAAAATAAAAGGATAAATCTTTTATGTAGATTAGGTTTTTACAAGCTTACTCCTTTTCTCCGTCTCTTTTTCTTCCTCGAACTTTCTTAATCAATCGAGATAAAAGGACTTTGATTAATTAGTTCCCTTCCTTCTTCTTAAGCGTCGCATCTCAACTCGGGTAAAGTACAACAAAATAAGGCCACCAAAGAGTAAATGGAATTTCGAGTTATAATTCTTATTTTGAGATGTTTTTTTTCCAGATTCCAAAGATTCATTTATTTATTGAGAATTACTGTAACGCGTAGTTTTCCTCTTGTGTGTGTGTGTTTGTGTGTGTGTGTGTGTGTTTTATTCAATTTATTTCAAGTTGCTTATTTTTTCCTGATTTTTCGTAAATATTATTATTATTATTATTATTATTATTATTATTATTATTACTAATTTCCGAAGACTAGAACCACCTATAAACTGACAGTTATTCCAACATTTCCTCTTCACGAACAATAAAAATAAAGTCCAAATACTGTATAGGTTTTGTATCTTTATCTTCCCTGGTTTGGAGGAAGGGCAACCATGTATGTCTCTCGTAAAAGCTTTGCCGGATTTCAAACGGTGATTAGTCCTTGGAAATTATCATTTCTCTTGATTCTGGATGTGATAAGGTTTAAAAAAAAAATGTGATAGAAGAATTCTTGTGAAATGAATATCCTGATAAAATGGTGTAAATAAGGGTTAATCCTCTGTTATTGGTGACTTGATGAAAAGATTATTAATATAATATAAAATATACAGAAGACTTTTAGAATGATAACTTTTGATTACCTGGAATATATATGACATATTTAATGTTAATATCAATCAAGTGACAAGCATTGCGAATGTTATATGAATGACTAATAAATATTAGATACAATTGTATGCGGCGCTCAAAAGTAAAGTCTAAATATTTTTGTAATAAAGCACACACGCACAAACACACAAACACACACACACACACACACACAGATTCAACCCTTTCCAGCTACCTCCCCTTTTCTTAACCATAACACGGTGGTCCGGATATTCGTGGGAGATTATGATTTCCGAGTGAACCTTTCGAGTACCCCCTCTCACCACAGTATAAATACTCACGCTCCTCTACTATTTGATGGACAGGGATAGACCAAATATTCATACGTTGGTAATGAGGCTCAGAGGGACAGGATATATATATATATATATATATATATATATATATATATATATATATATATATATATATATATATATATATATATATATATATATACTACCGCTACACTTGGCACGCCGCATTTGAGAATTACCCTTGCTCCTACAAGTACCAAAATTAAAAATGACACTGAAATAGCACGCTGCTAACCAAGAAACAGTATCTTTCAGGGTCCTTGTTTGGTCTCATTTCCTAACCGCGGTATTCTCTGACTGTGAGTAGTGCTGCCACTAGCCAAATCAGGTGATTTGGAAATTACACCAAGAAAAAAAAAACAATATTAATAAAAAAATAAAGTAGAATATAAAGCAAAAACACACGCTGTCACTAATACAAAACCATCGTAGTGGAACTCCTTTTGTCAGAGAGTTAAACATTTATCAGCTGTTATAAATGGTGTGGCATAGCTAGAATGCACCATCAAGAAGTCAGCGCATACCGCGGTTAGGAAATGAGAGCAAAAATGTAACCCGAATGATTCTGTTGGTGGTTGATGTAGTGCTCCTTTAGCATCGGGTTTGATGTTGGTACTTGTTGGAGCAACGGTAATTCTGAAATGCGGCGTGCCCGCAATGCAGTAGTATCCATGGAAACTATGGTAAGTTTTAGATTATTATTATTATTATTATTATTATTATTATTATTAAAAAGATAACTAAAATTATAGTCTGCTAATCATGCTTCTAAAAAAAAGTTATTATTAGGTAAAAAATAAATAGAAAACGAAATATTTTACATTGAAAATCACTATAATAAACCAAAAACTAAATATTTCCATAAGCAAATCAAAGAAAAGAAACAAAAAGAAATGGAAGCAAAATCACGGAAAAAAAGATAACCTGTCCAAACATAGATTATTTACTGTTTCTTAAATAAAAAAAAAAAATATAGCCTTCTCTTCTTACCTTTTTCAGTATCCTCTCACTGGCCTTTTTGGGGGGGGGGTCCTTTGTCCTTTTTTCGTGTAAAAATATTGTTTGAAATCTTCCTGACTTTCATGACAACGTAATAGACAATATTGCGAAATGTGCTTCTCCCCCAGCTTCAAAAAAAAAAAAAAAAAAAAAAAAAAAAAAAAAAAAAAAAAAAAAAAGGTTAAGGAGAAACATTTATGTTTTCGAATATAAGATAAATAAAAGAAACCGATTGAAAAAGAGCATTAAAAAGAAAAAAAAATGAAATGGTAAATTTTATTTGATCACAGCTTGAGGATTTATCTAAAACTGGCTGGAGAAAAATATGAGTCTGATTCGATAATTTCAGGTCACATTATCTATTCAAAGGCCAGGATATACAGTATGTAATATAAATCTCCTACAAAAAATATTTCTTTTAAGTTGGTGATGAAAGAAGTATTGAATTAAAAGCTTATGATAGAGGCCCTTTGCATAATTCGCGTAGGACTAGATAATGATGAAGATGATGATGATATTGATGATGATTATTATTATTATTATTATTATTATTATTATTATTATTAATATTATTATTATTATTATTATTATTATTATTATTATTATTATTATTATTATTATTATTATTATTATTATTGATAATAATAGCAAAGCAACAGGCCTGGCAAAGGATGATGCTATAAGCCCAATGAGGAAAGGAAATCAGGAAATAGATAAACTACATATGCTTTATTTCAAAATCCTAAACAACGTAAAAATTTATCTATCATATATAAACTGTGAAAAGATACTTGAGGTAACTATTTCTGATGTCTGTAAGCTTTACCTTAGCAAAACTACTTGCAACTTTAATCCATCTAGCTTCATTCATTAATAGTTAACCAAAAATTAGGATCTATCAAGGCATCGTTGGTAAATGTAACTGACTAGTACAGTGGTGAACTGTTCGCCTAACATTTGTATGGCAGCAGATCAATACCTTTTCGGGACCGTGAGTTTAAGCTGTTTACAGAGGAGGCCTCTACTATGGTTGAGCACCACAGTGGTTAGTTGGGCTTGCCCTGTTGATGTT
>NC_090753.1:39879445-39881945 GCF_036898095.1 Palaemon carinicauda | reverse complement strand
TATATGTGTGTGTGTGTGTGTGTGTGTGTGTATGTGTTTATATATATACTGTATATTTTTCTGAGGTATTCGTTTTTTATCGTTATGTAGGTGTGACAGTGTGCGTGTATGCATCTTAAGAGAACCAAGGATGTTTATCTTGAACCTTGAAGATAGGATCAGAGGGTATTTTAGGTGGTTTGGATATTTCTTGGTACACAATGGAAAATGATGATTTCACTCAAAATATCAAAAGGAGACGAAAGTCAAGGAAGCTTATGTCGAACCTAAATCTATATTAAATGAACGATCATAAATTATGTATATATGTATTATGAGACTAAGGAAATGAAATTAGACATAATGCTATCACTAATCAATTGTTCATGAAAACTGTGATTTAATCTCGGTACTGCCTTTATCTTAGGAAACTCGACATGCTAATGTGCCACTTTGGGCTTTTATATGCCGGGCTGGATTTGCAGTGACGTCCTATATGTTGTTCTTAGAGAGAAAAAAAAAACTTTATACATTATATATGATTATCGCTATCTTCTAATGTCAGTTAACAATCAAATATTATGATGATGACAATACAAGTCTCGAAGAAGCTATTTTCCTCTTAGTTTCATGACAAACAATCTTTATTCAAGTGCATGTTTCTTAGAAAGTATTTTCTTATCATATACTAGATATGATCTGTTTATGTAACTTTCCATCAAGTGACGACCAGGATTCATAAATAGTGTCTGTTTAGTCATATAACCCATAGGTAGGTATGAAGTGATATAATTTATAACACATCTTAGCCCTTTGTATATGCCCTCTATGATAGGGAACTACCTTTTCATGGCAATATACATACACCAAAGGCACTTCCCCCAATTTTGGGGGGTAGCCGACATCTACAATGAAACAAAACAAAAAGGGGACCTCTACTCTCTACGTTCCTCCAGCCTAACCAGGGTCTCAGCCGAGTTCAGCTGGTACTGCTAGGGTGCCAGAGCCCAACCTCCCACATTATCCACCACAGATGAAGCTTCATAATGCTGAATCCCCTACTGCTGCTACCTCCGCGGTCATCTAAGGCACCGGAGGAAGCAGCAGGGCTTACCGGAACTGCGTCACAATCGCTCGCCATTAATTCCTATTTCTAGCACGCTCTCTTGCCTCTCTCACATCTATCCTCCTATCACCCAGAGCTTTCTTCACACCATCCATCCACCCAAACCTTGGCCTTCCTCTTGTACTTCTCCCATCAACTCTTGCATTCATCACCTTTAGCAGACAGCCATTTTCCATTCTCTCAACATGGCCAAACCACCTCAACACATTCATATCCACTCTAGCCCCTAACTCATTTCTTACACCCGTTCTCACCCTCACCACTTCGTTCCTAACCCTATCTACTCGAGATACACCAGCCATACTCCTTAGACACTTCATCTCAAACACATTCAATTTCTGTCTCTCTATCACTTTCATTCCCCACAACTCCGATCCATACATCACAGTTGGTACAATCACTTTCTCATATAGAACTCTCTTTACATTCATGCCCAACCCTCTATTTTTTTACTACTCCCTTAACTGCCCCCAACACTTTGCAACCTTCATTCACTTTCTGACGTACATCTGCTTCTACTCCACCATTTGCTGCAACAACAGACCCCAAGTACTTAAACTGATCCACCTCCTCAAGTAACTCTCCAATCAACATGACATTCAACCTTGCACCACCTTCCCTTCTCGTACATCTCATAACCTTACTCTTACCCACATTAACTTTCAAATTCCTTCTCTCACACACCCTTCCAAATTCTGTCACTAGTCGGTCAAGCTTCTCTTCTGTGTCTGCTACCAGTACAGTATCATCCGCAAACAACAACTGATTTACCTCCCATTCATGATCATTCTCGCCTACCAGTTTTAATCCTCGTCCAAGCACTTGAGCATTCACCTCTCTCACCACTCCATCAACATACAAGTTAAACAACCACGGTGACATCACACATCCCTGTCTCAGCCCCACTCTCACTGGAAACCAATCGCTCACTTCATTTCCTATTCTAACACATGCTTTACTACCTTTATAGAAACTTTTCACTGCTTGCAACAACCTTCCACCAACTCCAAATAACCTCATCATATTCCACATTGCTTCCCTATCAACTCTATCATATGCTTTCTCCAGATCCATAAACGCAACATACACCTCCTTACCTTTTGCTAAATATTTCTCGCATATCTGCCTAACTGTAAAAATCTGATTCATACAACCCCTACCTCTTCTAAAACCACCCTTTACTTCTAAGATTGCATTCTCTGTTTTATCCTTAATCCTATTAATCATTATTCTACCATAAACTTTTCCAACTACACTCAACAAACTAATACCTCTTGAATTACAACACTCATGCACATCTCCCTTACCCTTATATAGTGGTACAATACATGCACAAACCCAATCTACTGGTACCATTGACAACACAAAACACATATTAAACAATCTCATCAACCA
>NC_090753.1:39859445-39869445 GCF_036898095.1 Palaemon carinicauda | reverse complement strand
AATGACGAGGTGATTACCAATCCAAATATGCCCTAATGTGCCAGACAATTAGTATCACACTTCAACCTTCACTGAAAACCATCAAGAATCGAATGACAGACTTTTGCAACATGCAAAAGACTAGCAAAGCAGGTTGAGCCTTCCTTGATGGATCCGGATTAGCCAAATGGTACATCGAAGCAACAAACCTAATACTATATCCAGTTGCAAGAAAAATACCTCACAAAGTGGCAGTCATAATTTGTACACTGTGACTGGGATATCTGTGGAACTAGCAAATCATCACCGAGACCTGAAAGACCGTGCAACAACTGTCAGTAACTAACTGACGAACCTCTGCAACACTACCTATTGTATTGTCAAGAAATAAGCCTACTTAGACATGATTTCAACCCCAACATTCCTGTAACCGCTACTGCCATTGTAAAACACATCGTTATTAATGTTGATATATTCTTAGTCTTTCTCCGCTGCTAACCCCCCCCCCCCCCAAGATAACGTAGTACCAGCACTAGCTCAAAACCTAACTAACCCTGGTCAATCTCATTTTAGCTCACCTCCCCCTTGCAGTTTCTCTTCTCTCTTTATTGAAGTCAAGAAATCCCTCCCAACTAAACATCAAGTAAGGAAGTACATCTACGTCTCAATGACTATAACAAATAATTAAATTCTGTTTTTTGTTCTGATATTTCCAGGTACAGGAATGTTTATTCCACCCTTTCTCTATTACTCAAATCTGCTAATAGATTTCTCTTTTCAGCTCTCTCCTACTCAGCTGAAACTTTATATTATTGCTCATCCTAAAAACTTAAGCTCAAGCTACTAAGGAAATGTTTTATTTCATCTATGCCAATATCTCCAATTAAACCTTTGCCAACTCCTTTCCGTGCACTTCTACTCATCGGGACTTACTGCTGTACCTCTTTCTCTTCAAATAAATGACGGGTGTGGGCTCCCTTTGGGAGGACGCCTCCACCCCTCAGGCCCCTTCTTCCTTTTCCATTGACCAAAAGAGGCAGAGGCACATCCAAAATAAGCAAAGCAAAATTTCTTAATATCCTTAACCCACATCCTGTCCCCCCAAAAAAACTACAAATGAAAGTTTCAGACTCTCCTACAAACTAAATCACCAACAACATAAAACTGTGACCCAATGCCTAAGGGCTGAAAGTTTGCAAGTGCCCCTGCAATCTGTAAAAAGATAAAAAAGAAAAGAAGACTAAAGAGGGCCAGTAGTGTCGCAAGCATTGCACAGAAAATATGAAGATGCATATAATAATATTATACAGTGAGATTAATGGCCTTTTTATGAGGATTATGACTATCATAAATTTTTATGCGATATCATTGAACTCTCTTGAAGGTGACTTGTTTCAAGTCGTATGGCCACATTATATCTTCATCACAGTGGAGGTTTACAAAAATCTAGTAATTTCAACATATTGGTAGAGCCAAAATGCCTTAGTTTGTACTGCACATGTTTCGTTCAGGCTTGTACACTGTAATGGTTCTGCTTTTGTATCATCACACGCTCTTCCCTGCACCGTGAATAAAGCAACCTGTTTAAGAATGTTAGCTCATTTTTAATTTTGTTCGAATTTATGTGAAGTTCTTACTCGTAAGTCCTTGTATATAAACTTGATGATTGTTTAATGAAGTTTAGTTGCATTCACATTGCCTCTCAGTTATCACCTAACGGACCCCTGCACATTTATGACCCCCTCACTGCTGTCTTACAGTTCGATGATGGCCCCCTCTAACCCTGAATCTCCTATCAGTGCCCCCAACATGAAACTACTGCACTTTGTCAGTACAGAGGCAATCGTCTGGCTTCAGCGAGCAGAGGTTAAGTTTTGTATTAAGTGCGTGACTTGATCAAGCACCAAAACAGTCTATGTTCTCACGGCGATCTCCGAGGAAACTTTCTTAGAAATCTCAGATTGCCTCTGCGACCAAGGGGATACTCCAAGTGCATACAACACCCTCTAAACATACCTCATGGACCAGTACTGGCTATTGCAAGCCGCTGGCATAGGCAAACTTTTTAAGCTCTCTCAACAACCGTTGGGGGACCAAAGTGCTTCGCTCACTCTTAGGGAAATGACCTGTATCACTCGCCTGTAACCTACCGCAGATGAACATACTTTGTGACGTTTGCATACAATGCCTACTCGAATCTGTACGCTCTGCCGTCCCGGATGTCAATACCTTCCCCATGAAGCACCTGATGACCTAAGTCGACGCCCTTATAGGCAGCCATTTCACCACCTTCAAGACCTCCATCAACACCTCCACTCTTGATGAAAAGGACAACAATTCAACATGTGAACGGCCACAAAGCTGCTCACTTCACATATATTCCATCACTTACTCACGGCCAAACCAACAAGCTTTACAGCCACTTATTGATGCCCATTGGCTGCAGTTATGCTGCACTTACTCTACATTCGAGGCTGATGCCAAGATATGTGTGAACGTTTGTCAGTGGCCAAAACACGTGTAAGTAGGCCATGGCTTGTAGAGGTGGCCTAACCCTGTTACTAATCTTTTCTTCTTACATGATGCAGGTCCGGGCGTGCGATTTTAGGTAGACACGGGTGAAAGCCATTCCCTTCTACCAAGGCCACAATCCAGGATACCACGTAGCCGGTTTAAGGCTGCCGACGTCTGCTGGTAGCTGACAATGGATATGTGATCCCCACCCACGGGTTCGTGACCCTCACATTATTGTTTGGAAAGCGCCATGTACCAATGGAAGTTTTTCATCGCTAACGTCACATGGCCAGTCCTCCTATCTCAACCTTCTGGTTAGTTGCTCATCGACTGTCAGTCATCTCAGTCTAGTACTTGTCGACACTTTTTCAGCCCGCCACCTCCAACCTTACTCTCCATATCAGGGCACTGACGGATGCCTACGCCCACCTACTCACTTCGTACCCAGAACTTTGCCATATGCCCGCGCTTCCAGGCAAGCATGGTATTTCTCACCATAACAAGAATATGGGCCCCCAGTGGTGGCCAGATTCAGTCATCAGGCACTGGATCATTTGGCAAAGTATTCACCAAAATGGAAGCAATGAGAATTTTCCAAAAGGCCTCAAACTCATGGTCTTCACCCTTACACATCATCTTCAAGAAAGATAGCTCCCTGATTCCAGGTGGGGATTACAGGCATTTGAATATGCAGACAGTTTCAGATCACTACTCCCTCCGAAACATCACTGACATGACCTATTTGCACAAGTGAATATTTAGTCCACACTCGGCCTCCTGAAAGGGTATTATCAGGTGCCCATGAATACAGTAGACTTCCCCAAAACCACCATCATCAACCCTCATCGGTATATACCAGTTCAATTACTCTTGTTTTGGCCTTTGCAATACTGGGGCCACTTTTTAATGCCTCATGGATGGCATCCTAGGGGAACTCTTCTTTTGTGTACATTACATGGACGACATACTTGTGTTTTCGTTCTCCAAAGAGGAGCACCTCTGTCACCTAACCATCGTGCACAACCACCTACAACATAGCGTTCTAGGTGGAAAACTTTCGTGTATGATGTAAGGAGGTGGGTGTAGGTATCCATGGTGCGCTGAGGTGGCGACCAATGTCGAAGAAGGCTGCTTGTAGAGTTGTTGACAAGAAAAAGTTGATTACCCGTTAATGAGCAACATCGACCAGGAGTTGGGAAAGTGATAGGAAATCTGCTCCGGGGATTGTCAATTTGACGTCAGCAACGAGAAACTTCCAGTGATATTTGATACTTCCAAAGGATAATATAAGGTCTGTGTATCCATGGGATGGGATCGCAGGTCTGTTGGCAGCTATTTGGTAGATGTAAGCAGATCTAGACAGACAACATCTTCTCCTAGCGAGTGGCCTTGCACTAGATAAAAGCAAGCATCTATGTGTACCAGAAATCGCACACACATACCTGCATCATGCGAAAAGAAAAAATTAGTGACAGAGGAGGCAACCACCAAAAATGATGACCTACACACATTTTTGGCCAGTAACAACTGTTCAAATATTTTTTCGCAGCAGTTCGAGATCTGGAGAGGTAGTAGCATAACTACTGCTGATGGGCGTCAATAAGTTGTTGTAGAGGTTGTTGGTTGGGGCGTGAGCAAGTGGTGGGTTATGGACGGTTTTGTCACCACTCTGGCATGGCACACGGTGGGTGTCTCTGCCCTACCACATTCACGTCAGCTTCAGTCAATGTTGAATACCTGTCCACTTCGTCAGGAGTGGAGGCATTGATGGAGATGTTTAAGGTGGTGAAGTGGCTGTCCATAAGGACGTTGACTTTGGTTACCAGGTACTTCATGGGAAAAATATCAACATTAGGGATGGCAGCGTGCAAAGGTTCAGTTAGGCGTCATACCCAAAGAGTACGAAGTAGACTCACAACACGATCAGAGGTGTCTGCAGTAGGCTGCAGGTGAGCGATACTGATAATTTTCCTGAGGGTGAGCAAAGCTTTTTGGTTCCCAACAATTGTTAACAGAAATTAAAATGTTTTGCTATGCATCCAGCTAGTGATAGCGTGTACAGCTCCAGGAGTTATGATTTGAGGGCGTCATACTTCATAGAGGTGTCCCCTAGCTCGCACAGCCAATCTGAGATTTTCCAAAAAGTGTACTCGGGGATTTGCTCGCGCTCAGCTATCTCAGTCCCTCGGGTTGAGGGTACTGGAAGTAGTCATACCTTGGTGAAAAAGGGCAGCATGTTCGTGTGCCTGTGATTACATATCTATCTAAATATTCAGCCTTCCTTTTTGACGGGTCGTTGAAATATCAACCCTTCTTGGAAAAATAGATTAATTTACCATCCAACATAAAAGAACAAACCAAGGTATGAAAAGCGCAATAGTATTGTATCTTACGTTGGCTGCACTTCCGTTCCCTTCCAATTGAGGTCTGTCCTTCCTTCTTTCGGGGAGTTTGAAGTTTCTTCCTTTCATTACCTCTGATATGCTTTACCTTCCGTCTCAGTAGAGAACTCTTTCCGTTCCGGCGGATATCTAGATGAGTTCTTATCATTACTTGTTTTGGTGTGTTTTAAATGAAATTTTAAGGCGGTTGAATAAATTCTAGAATGTTCCTACCATATATCTATTTCTGATTTGATCATTATTTGTTTTAGGGTTTTTCTAAGTAGACATATTTTTGGGTAAGAATGCACCTTTAAAAATGAAATTATTTTTCACTAGGAGTGATTTTACTGCATTCATTATTATATGAATTCTGCGAGTAAAAATTTCTTTTTTTTAAAAGCAAACTCTATTATTATTATTATTATTATTATTATTATTATTAATTGCCAAGCTATAACCCTAGTTTGAAAAGCAGGATGCTATAAGCCCAGGGGCCCCAACAGGGAAAATAGCCCTGTGAAGAAAGGAAACCAGAAAAAAATTATATATTTTAAGAACAATAACAACATTAGAATAAATATCTCCTATAATCACTATCAAAACTTTAATAAAACAAGAGGAAGAGAAATAAGATAGAATAATGTACGCGAGTGTACCCCTAAGCAAGTGAACTCTAACCCAAGACAGTGGAAGACCATGGTACAGAGGGCATGACACTACCAAAGACTAGAGGACAACGGTTTGATTTTGGAGTGTCCTTCTCCTAGAAGAGCTGCTTTCTGTAGCTAAAGGGTCTCGTCTACCCTTACCAAGAGGAAAATGGCCCCCGAACAATCACAGTGCAGTAACCATAAGAATTGTTTGGTAATCTCAGTGTTGTCAGGTATATGATGACAGAGGATAAGATGTAAAGAAAAGGCCAGACTATTCAATATGTGTGTGTGTGTGTGCAAATGGAAAATGAAT
The DNA here is from genome assembly GCF_036898095.1 of Palaemon carinicauda. Classification (NCBI taxonomy): domain Eukaryota; kingdom Metazoa; phylum Arthropoda; class Malacostraca; order Decapoda; family Palaemonidae; genus Palaemon; species Palaemon carinicauda. Next base: position 39,863,602 of record NC_090753.1, on the reverse strand, counting down.
CATAACCAGGGAGAAGGGTCCAATGTAGCACTGTCTGGCCAGTCAAAGGACCCCATAACTCTCTAGAGGTAGTATCCCAACGGGTGGCTAGAAGAGATACAAAGTATTATAAGAAAATATTATAGTTAATTGTATTTCCGTCACTATCTGATCTTTAACTGAATTTTCTCCTTGCGTAAATATGTAATTATTTCCTTTTAAATAACGTATCTTGAAAAGAAGGTTTTTCAAATAGGAATTAATTTACTGTATTTGAAACATTGGTAACTGAATATCTTTACCAGAAAATTTAAATAATATTTCTATTCTATTCTTATTGAATTGTAGATTTAAGAATAGTATTTTTTGCTTTGTTCAATTGAGAAACGTAATGTTAACGAGAATGTTTTTGGAATGTATTTATCAATATATTAATTTAATAACTTTTCTTTTTAAAATTCATTGATCTTATAAGTAGCAACAGACTGCTCGCCGTATTAAAACAATGGTTATTCTGGATATATAAGCCCATTCATCCAATTTTGTTATTATATAATCATGTCGATTTTAGATTTTCTTCTTTCTTTGTAAATTATTAGGCTTTCGACCTTAATTAGTTAATGTATCAATTTATTAAGATTTATTCTACAGAATAGATAAACTTATCTAAGGTAAAAAAAGAATTCAATCTCAAATAATATTCAATTATTTTATCTAGTAAACTTTATTAATTAATACCAAACCAACAAAACCCTCATTACCTCTAATTCAATTATATTATTGCTATGCTAATTAGGTTTGAAAGAATGTCATTACTGGTATTTATGCGACTGATAATGGTTCTTTTTGGGGGGTTAATATGATAAGAAATTATAATCTCATTCAAATCAGAATACACTTAAAAGTATTTATTATTCTTATAATTCTCCATTGCAATTTTTTATTTTCCTTCATACCAAAAAGGCATAACACACATATACAGTATTAATGATAATAATTTGGCTTATATATGTAAATTTATATATATATATATATATATATATATATGTATATATATACATATATATATATATATATATACATACATATATATATGTATATATATATATATATATATACATTTATATATGTATGTATATATATATATATATATATATAAATATATATATATATATATATATATTTATATATATATATAGATAGATATATATATATATATATATATACATATATATATATATACATATATATATATATATGCATATATATATATATATATATATATAGATATGTATTAATATCTAAAAGATTCAAGGTCATTGTCTATTTTATTAGGTCAGTGATTACCAACCTGGGGTTCACTGACCCCTGGTGGGCGGTAAAGCTAATACAATGGGTCCCTGATTATTGTCCACTAAAAATTTTTTTGAAATGAGGTAGGAAGGAAATACAATTCAGTATATATTTAATGAATAGTAAATACGATGTAGAAAGTGGGAAGCGAACATTGGTGAATCGTAAGACCACTGAATACCAAGTGTGGTATGGGTACGAAACAGTAATCTCTCTCTCTCTCTCTCTCTCTCTCTCTCTCTCTCTCAAACACACAGACACACCCATACACACATCATTTCCAAGAGTTGCAAACACACCGGACCCAATTAGACAATTTTTTTTTTTAAACGCAATATGGAGAAATTATAAAGTTCAATGTATAATTAATTAACTAATTTATGGAAATTATATTATTCATACTTTAAGATTCGTATATTCATCAATACCTTTAGTTGCCATGGCGTAATAATGACGTAGGGAACAAAATTTCTGATTATAGTTGAACTCATGCGGAATCTTCAAATATCTCTTCCCCGGACTTATCCGTATCTTAAATTACACAATAATAATAATAATAAAAAAAAAAAATAAAAAAAATCTAATTCAAAATAATAAAAAAAAAATCTTGAACCAAAGTTTGTGATAAATATGGCTGGAATATGAGATCATCGAGACCCTAGGAGGGAAACTGTAAACTACTGCTTTATTCACGTCCGGAATTGGATTGAGCTACAACGAGATTTTCGTTGAACAAAATGTATGGCCGTTTTAATAAGTTTGAACAGACAAAGATATTCAACGTCCCTATGATTGAAAAAATCCTAATTAGTATCACCAAAACAAGTTGAAGTAAGTTGTTTCTTTTCCGTATTTCTTTTTTATTTAATTCCTTAAGAATCTAGTAAGAAGAGTTAATGGAGTTAGCATTTCAACTTGAAAAAAACTTACAATATACAGAGGGCCATGGGAAAACTCATTTAAATAGCAGAAGTCCTTCATAGTGAAGAGGGTGGGATTCACTGCTGTATGTCATTCTTTTACATTTGACTTTTATATTGACCTCTTTTCTTAAATAACCTTTCGTTTTTTTTATGTTTGATAACTAAAGCTCCTTTATTTTTGCTTTTTTACCTTTTCACATTATTGTTAATCTGGTCAGATAAAAGTTAAGAAAATTAAAGTATTTTTTTTTTAAATGAAACAAACATATTGCCAGTTCTGTTGAAAACTAGAGATCTTGGAAAAAAGGCATATAGGGTTTACATTCATTTTAATTTATCATTACACTATGTATGTTATAGTAGATTGTTCCTCGTGAGTTGATAGTAACATTACTAGAAAATACTAAAGATCATAATTAATACCTGTTTTATACCAGGATCTAGTGAAAGCTAAATAAGGGGAAATATGCGTCTCTCTCTCTCTCTCTCTCTCTCTCTCTCTCTCTCTCTCTCATTCTAATACAGGTTTGTATTACATACATTCTCTGCAACCTGTCGGGAAAACAAGTTGATAATTTTTTGAGTTAAGAGACGAAGTTTTCCTGTGAGGAAGTAATTTAATTAAAACTCGTTCCTATATCAATAATTCATATATGCGAAAATGGTGGTCTGTTGGTTAAATTGTTTATTATATTTTTCAAGTGAGTGGCATAATCATTTACAAATCATTAAGAAAATCAATTTTTAATTGTTCATGAGAATAAAAAAAAGATCCAGTAGAAACCTATTTGAAGATTCTCGAAATATACAAGGCTTTGTTGTTATGCAAAAGCTGCACATAATACGAAACTCTGAATGATTAAGATTTATGTAAGTATTTCAGGAGAAATGTGTTGGAGGTTTTTCATGAAACCATATTCCACTGAAACATACAGTATTCATGTATGGGTTATAGGTAGATAACATACATTGAAAACGTGTATCAAGAACGACGTACAAAAATAATTGAAGAAGTTAAATAGAATTTTATATCAAATTATTGAAAATGTGGAATAGAATATATGTAGTTACGGTTATAATATTTGAATTCTAACTCACCACACTATGAAGATATGAAATATAATTTTTAAAGGTTGACCAAGGCACCAGCTACCCCATTTTATCCAGATTCTATTAAGATAGAGAGACAGAAAGTGACATCTATTGCTCTGCGTAAGAAGATATGAGATACGAAAGTCATCAAGGATGAGAGAATATTCTGAGGTATCTCTGGTTCCAAAGATATGCGCAATAGAGAGAGAGAGAGAGAGAGAGAGAGAGAGAGAGAGAGAGAAAGAGGTTCTCATGTCCGGGAGACAGTCGGAAAGAATAGGCCAGACTATGCAGTGTGTGCGTAGCTAAAGGGAAAGTGAACCAGAGAGTGGGATCCAATGTAGTACTGTCTGTGCAAGTCAAAAGACCCATGAACTCTGCTGGTAGTATCTCAACGGGTGGCTGGTGCCATGGGCAACCTACTACCTTGCTTGATGTTCTGCTGTTATGTAATAACATGCCACTGTTCCTTGTTCTGTACATCCTAGTGGCCTTGAATCCCGTCATTACATCAAGAATAGTTTCATTGATAAGGTGTTAGTTGGTTCTGGAATCCCTTGCGCTTGTACCATTTTTTCTACAAATGTTTTGTTATTTATAATCTTTTTATGACAACAAATCGCAGCCGTTGATTCTAGGGGAAATTAACTTTTAATTTTTACTGTATTTTTAACTTCAGGTGTTCGAATGTAAGTAATATTTTTAAACATACCAGTCTCTCTCCTGAAAAATGTTATAATATATTTGATTATTTCTTTCTCCTATATATCATAAATAACAATTGTTTGGCTATATATATATATATATATA
>NC_090753.1:39846945-39854445 GCF_036898095.1 Palaemon carinicauda | reverse complement strand
AAATTTGAGCCTGACGTTTCTCCCCTGAATAGTTGACCACCCTTGAAGTCTGAAGTTCTACGAAGATAGACCTTTAGGCATTCTACTGGACATAGAGATGCATCTTCTTTCAGAGGGCAGATTCTCAAGGGACCCCACCTGTTGGTGGGTAACTCGTTCTTGGCGAGAAACGTAGGATCCGGAAACAGGTTCAGTTCTCCCCCATCCAGGAACTGAACACGACCTTCCTCTCTCGAGAGGGCTATAATCTCACTAACCCTGGCCCCGGACGCGAGTGCAAATAGGAAAATAACTTTTTGGGTCAAATCCTTTAACGCACACTCCTCATTGTTCAACAGTGAAGCAAAATGAAGAACTTTATCTAAAGACCATGAAATGGGCTTTGGAGGTGCTGAAGGTCTGAGCCTAGCGCAGGCTTTCGGAACTTTATTAAAGATCTCGTTAGCGAGGTCGACCTGGAAGGCATATAGAATGGGTCTTGTCAAAGCAGACTTACACGTTGAAATCGTGTTAGCTGCCAACCCTTGACCATGGAGGTGGATGAAGAAAGATAAGCAGAAGTCCGTCGAGATCTCCTGCGGATTCTTCGCCTTGACAAAGGCCACCCATTTTCTCCAAGATGACTCATATTGCCTTCTAGTAGATTTGCACTTATATTCCTCTAGGAAGTCTATGCTGGCTTTCGAAATTCCGAAACGCTTTCTCACCGCTAGGGAGAGAAAAACATGAGCTGCAGGGTCCGGGTTTTCTGCAATGAAGCGCAGACAGTCGACTTCTGGACTCGCTGGGTCAGAACTGGGTCTGGTAGCGGTAGAAACTTCAACCGTAGTTCCAATGCCAGAGGGAACCACACGCTGTTCGGCCACTTGTGGGCCACTATTGCCGCTACTCCCTAGAAGGATCTCAGTTTGTTGAGGACCCTCAACAGAAGGTCGTGAGGAGGGAACAGATAAATCCTGGACCATCTGTTCCAGTCGAGGGACATCGCGTCTACTGCTTCCGCCAAGGGGTCCTCGTACGGGGACACGTACAGGGGCAACTTCTTGTTGTCTTTCGTCGCAAAGAGGTCTATCTGCAGTTCTGGGACTTGACTCAAGATGAAGGAGAATGATCCTGCGTCTAGGGACCATTCCGACTCTATCGGTGTGAACCTGGATAGAGCGTCCGCTGTCACATTGCGGACTCCTTGAAGGTGAACTGCCGACAGGTACCACTTCTTCTTTTCCGCCAATCGGAAGATGGCCAACATCACCTGGTTGAGAGGTGGCGACCTTGATCCTTGTCGATTCAAGCATCTCACAACTACCTCGCTGTCCAGCACCAACCTTATGTGGATCGAGTGACGCGGGGAGACTTTCTTTAAGGTAAGGAGCACTGCCATAGCTTCTAGAAAGTTTATGTGAAAGGTCTTGAATAGATTGGACCAAGTCCCTTGGGCCTTTTTCCGATGAGAGTGACCTCCCCACCCCTCCTTCGAGGCGTCTGTGTGAATCGTCACCGACGGGGGAGGTGGCTGAAGAAGTACCGACTTCCTTAGATGTCTGGCTTGGGACCAAGGCCTGAGAAGAGTACGTAGACGAAGCGGAACTGGTCTTCTCAGATCTCTTCGCGCGTTTGATGCATAACTTCTCCAAACTCCGGTTGCATCCTTTAGCTGTGCTCTTAGCACCGGGTCTGTTACCGAAGCAAACTAGAGAGAACCCTGTACTCTCTCCTGTTCGCGTCTTGATATCCTTTCGGAATCTAGAAGTCTCTTGACAGACCCAGCTATCTCCTTCCTTTTCTTCGCCGGGATGGAGAAATGGTTTGACATTAGGTCCCAGTGGATTCCCAACCACTGGAACTTTTGAGATGGAGAAAGTCGAGACTTTTTTCTGTTGATCTTGAAGCCTAGATACTCTAGGAACTGGATCACCTGCGGGGAAGCTTGCAAGCATTCTGTCTCGGATGCTGCCCACACCAGCCAGTCGTCCAGGTAGGCTACTACCTGAATTCCCTTTAGGCGTAATTGTTTGAGAGCTACTCTCGCAAGCTTCGTGAAGATCCTTGGGGCTATATTTAGCCCGAATGGCATGGCTCTGAAGACGTATAGTCTTCGTTGTAGCTTGAACCCTAGGTAGGGTGAGAGTCGACGATTGATTGGAACGTGCCAATAGGCGTCTGACAAATCTAAGGAGACGGTAAATGCCCTCTTGGGCAGTAAGGTCCTTATGTGTTGCAGTGTTATCATCTTGAACTTGCAGTTCACTATGAACTTGTTGAGTGGCGACAAGTCCAGAATGACTCTGAGTTTTCCCGAGTTCTTCTTGGGAACACAAAACAGCCTCCCTTGGAATTTGATGGTCTTTACCCTTCGGATCACTTTTTCCTCCAACAGATCTTGGATGTACTCCTCCAGAACGGGGGTGGAGTGTTGGAAGAACCGAGGGCACGGGGGTGGAGTGCTGTACCAGCTCCAGCCCAGTCCATTCTTGAGTAGGCTGTGGGCCCAGGGATCGAAGGTCCACCGATCCCGAAAATTCTGAAGTCTCCCTCCTACCGGTATCATCTCGCTTGGACTGTTGTCCTGAGGTCTTGCCTCCCTGACCGCGACCATCCCTGAATCCCCTTCCCCTTGAGGGGCGCCCAGACGAGCCTCTGGCTGCTCCTCTAGGCTTTGCTCGAAAGGAAGTTGACTGCCCTTCGAACGTTGGGTTGAATGCCGGGGACTGTGTCGACACGGCCTGGGGTACCCACTGGAATGTGGTCGGGGTTTGTGCCACCATCTGGGACACTGAAGGCATCGGCAATTGCTGTTGCTGTTGCTGTCTAAATGGCTTGGCTGGCCGAGACGGTAGCCTAGTCCTCTTAGTCTTCCTCTTTGGTTGGGGACTCTCATCCGGGGAAGACTTTCTCTTGATAGACAGGCCCCACTTCTGGAGAAGGTTTCTATTCTCCGTGGCGGCCTTATCAACAACTTCTTTGACCAATTCGCTAGGGAAAAGGTCTTTGCCCCAAATGTTGGAGGAGATTAGTTTCCTTGGCTCGTGCCTCACCGTAGCCGAGGTGAACACGAACTCCCTACAAGCTCTCCTCGCCCTGACGAAGCTGTAAAGATCCTTCGTCACTGTGGCCAGATGAGTCTTGGCCACTACCATGAACATTTCATGGACCTTGGGGTCACTTGCCATCGTCTCAAGAGTGGTCTGAAGAGACATTGAGGCAGCCAGTCTTTGTTTTGTCTCGAGCTCTCTCCGCAAAAGAAAGTCAGACAGCTTAGGGAGGTTCTCACCGAACTGACGTCTGGCAATATCAGCCTCCAACTTCCCGACTGAGAAGGTAAGATGAACGTCCTTCCAGTCCTTGTGGTCCATAGGTAGGGCCAGCGACAAGGGTTTACACTCCTCCAAGGAGGGGCAAGGCTTGCCAGCCTCGACTGCTTTTAACACAGCCGCAAACCCTTTCTGCAAAAAGGTGAAGGCTCTAGCAGGAGAGGACACAAAGGAAGGGAGCTTCTTACTCAATGCAGCCACCTTTGAGTTCGTGAAGCCCCTCTCCTTCATCGAAGATGAAAGCAAAGCTTGAGCCTTAGCATGGTCCATCACTATGACCTCCTTCGGCTCTGTCTCCTCTAAAGCTGGTTCCTTCCTCAACCGGACATAACAGTCCGGATATGACCCTTTGCTGGGCCAGAATTCCACCTCCTCTAGGGGAACTGAACCCAACTTCTCCTTCTGCATTTGTTGGATCATTCCAACAATGGAGGAGAGGGCCTGTCCCAGCTCTACTGGGAGAGCGGACGATGTTGAGGGAATAGGTTCAGGGACCTGAACCGGAGCAGCCGACGCCTCGTCGGCCTCTTCCTCTACCATGTCTGGGGCTTGATCTTCATCCTGGCCTTCTGCCAGGAGGTCTGCCTCCAGACGCTCAGATACGTCTGACATCCTGTCGTCCAACTGGATGTCCTGCAAGGCGACCGCGACTTCAGCATCCACCGAGATCTGAACTAGGGAGATCTCCTCTTGAGGCTGAGGAATCGCTGCATGAGGTGATGCCCTGGGGAAAAGGTAAGCCCTCATCTTCTCACTTGGAAGATAAGGTCCAGAGGTGTTCTTCTGGAAGCCCCTTACCCAGGCACGAAGCTTTTCCCTAGCTAAATCCCTTGATTCTGCCATCCTAGGGGAATCAAAAGCCTCAGTAATCAGGTTAGAGCACACAGTACATACCTGAGGGTTCCAATACCGGAGATCACCCTTGGAGACAGTGCATGCTGCGTGCCTCCTAGATAACTCATGTCCGCAGAAGTTCTTACTGCGGACGTTGCAGAAAGCACTTCCGCACTTCGGATGGTCCTCCTGTAAAGAGAAGAAATTTCCATGAGTATCAAGTGAACTACGTATCAATGGATATGCACAGTTTAGCATAACAAATCAGAAAGGAAAGACACACACTTGTGTTTCCCGCACAACCAATTGTTGCAGCCGTCCAGATAATAAAATCGTATGGTTAATCTGTCCTAGAGTAACCAATGAAAAATTTCCAGAGGAAACAGGTGTAGCTCACACCTAAGGTATGATTTTAAAATACCGGATAATAGACAAGAAAGAACTCACTTTCTTATCTGTAAGGCAACACCAAGGGGCTGTGCAAGACTACACAAAAGTGTTAGAAAACACAGTGTTGTACCAATACTATACTATAGTTTTCTTCCTACAGTATATGCTATATTGGAGAATACTGGTACAGTATAGAAGGTAATGCGCCGCCAGCACTTGCCGGTCGGCAGACACCATAACTAGCTTTAAAGTATACTACTTAACAGCTATAAGGCGGCAGAACGCTGGTTCAAATGCATGTGCCGGCCGGCAACAGCCAATGTCGGCTACACAAGGTAGCACCCGGCTGCAGGCCACCGCTCGTAGCGACCGGCAGACAAGGGCGTGACAATAGCCGGCCGGCAAAGGTAAACCACCGATGCCGGCCAGCAGCAAAAGAACCAGAGAACTCCGACTGCCCGGGTGCCAGCCACATAGGCCGGCAGCCGGGTCGGGTACAGCACTAGAAGAAAACAGAATGGTTCCAGGAATAGAGAGTGTACTGCCTCAAAGCCCGGAAATCTGAAAGAGTGCAAATAAGGAAGGGGAGAATCTAAATTCAGGCTTCCTGACCAATGCCGTCTGGCTCTACAGAGAGACATGGTTGAGGGACCAAGGGAGGTCCGGCAGCACTCAAAGCAGAAGACCTTTGCCGGCCGGCACACTCTGCCGGCCGGCAAGGGCTGAGTCAATTCCACATCCTAACCTATACTAGGTCCAGATGTAGAATGACGTACAGTACTGTAACGGCTAGGCCATTACAGAGATAGAGGGGGGGAAGGGACAAAGAGGGTCCTACCAACCTTGCTTTAGTAAAGAATCCCCCGCAGCCAAGAAAACTCATCTTAGCCTAAGGGAGATCCAAGGAGGGAGGCCAGCAATACTTGCCAACCCCCACTGAACCAAAGCAAGGAAGGTGTTGCTACTCCCGGGGAGAGGATCTCATCCTCCCACCGAGAACAGCAACAAGGACTAGTCTGTTAGATCACAAAAGAAGGAATCATCTCGTACAGAAACCTTCGGGAGTGACCTAAGGAGGTTAAGCCTCCTATGTCTGCGTCAGACTAGCGAGGGAACTCAACCCCAAGACAGACAAACACAGACACAGACTAAAAAACTCTGATGTTCTGCCCCTCTCTGAAGCCAGACTTACTGGAACAGGAAGGTACAGTAAACACCCCAATATAGTTGTATCGAAAGTTAATTCAGATAAACCACTAGGGTTAAGCCCAAGGCTTAAACAGAGGGAAAAAGGATTGCATACCTTCTCCGAAGAAAAGTTAGCAACCGGGGGAGTATGAGAAAGTATACTAAGGCTCCATAGGCAACTTAGCCTAGGAACCAAGAGAATCGATTACCTAAATCATCGAAATTCACTCGTATACTATCTTGGAAATAATCAAATAATCTTAAATGTAATAAAACTGCCTAGAAGCTTCAATAAAATTTTAAAACACTCGGAAATCCAAAATTCACGCAGGAAAGTACTAGGGCCAAAACGACTAGGCTACATGTCTAGCATAGGCCAGAATTGGCGAATACTTCGCCCAAAACAAACAATACTAAAAGCAAGAATAAGGAAATCCTATGTAACGCTAAATAGCTAAAATTATTAAAGCAAAACAGCCGGGAACGTCGCTCTGGCTAACTAAAACTCATACCTAGCGAGCGACAGCGTCCAGGACGCCTCCGGTAGGCAACGGTCTCTTGTAACAAAGAATTATTTACTATTAATCACTTTAAAAATTACCAAGAGCCTACATTTTTTACATAAAAGAAATAATACTCAACTTATCAGAGGCAGACGAAGTTGGAGAAAGCATAATAAATAGATTAAATCCTAGATTTTGCGAGAAACACAGGGAAAAAACACCGAGTTGTTAAGCTACGCAAAAAGGAATGCAGATGGCGCTAGAATCGGCACAATGCACGCTTACGAAACGGGAGAAGAGAGAGCCTTGCGAGCGGCTCTCCTTTTTCTTTCTCGTTTTCGTTTTCTTGCCAATTGACCCCTTCGAAGTGTTATCTCTGTTTGGGGTGCAGATTGCCATGTGGCGTGTCAAGAATACGTCCTCTGATATTTCGCGATATCCCTGGTAGGGATATTCGCTCCAGGTGTTAGAATTCTGGGTACCTTAAGGTAAATTCTCTGGGAATATCGTTGTAAATACCCTAGAAGCTACCCTATAGGAACTTCCATCAGGACGACATGGCTTTAGCCCAAAAACACAGATCATATATATGGTACATTGCTAGCAATTGATTATATGGTACCAAAAAAAAAATACTGGGTAAATGTCTAGGAGAAGGCCGCACCCGTTTTTTTCAAGTATTAACGACGAAAAACGGCAAAAAACAACCAGATTATTGTTGCACATTGCATAGAAACATGAGGAAATGAATAAAAAAGAAACTAAGAGTTAATTCTTACACACAAAATGTAAGCATAAACATACTACTACAATTATGGGGGACCCCAGTGGGAAAGCGGGGTTTTTGGGTGGGGGGAGGATGAGAAAGTGATTTTTCGGGGCACTACCGAACTTAATACAACCAACTAACCTACCCTGGGAGGCCTGTACCCCTTACCTAGGGCCTACCGGGGGGGGGGGGTCTCCGGCCCCCCTGCGAGCCCCCTTAAGGCCACAGTGATTTTCAGGGCACCACCGAACCTAATACACCCACTTAACCTAGCCTAGAGGCCCTGTACCATTACCGGGGGGGGGGGGGGGCTTGGCCCCCCCTGCGACCCCCCCCTAAGGACACTACCTTTCACATCCATCAAACCAAATCCAAAGTGATGGTACTGCTGTATACATCGTTATACTATCAACATTATAATATACTCCATAAATTAATGAAGCTTACCTTTAAGATGTTGGTTGATAAAGATGTGCTGATGCTTTGAGGAAAACGTGAAGCCGTT
>NC_090753.1:39844813-39846445 GCF_036898095.1 Palaemon carinicauda | reverse complement strand
TAAACTCCGCTGCTCAATCACATCCGTCTGGTTCTAGACAGCGAAGTCATAATGAGATGCCTAAACCGACAGGGCTCGAGATCGCATACTGGCCATCCTCCGTCTAGTGGAGAAGAAGAGATGGCACTTGTCAGCAGTCCACCTTCAAGGGTTCCACAATGTGACAGCGGACGCTCTATCCAGAATCAACCCGATAGAGTCAGAATGGTCCCTAGACGCAAAATCATTCTCTTCCATATTACGCAAAGTCCCAGGACTGCAGATAGACCTCTTCGCAACGAGCGACAACAAGAAGCTACCCCAGCACGTAGCCCGTACGAGGATCCTCTAGCGGAAGCAATGGTGCAATGTCTATAGATTGGACAGATGGTCCAAGATCTACCTATTCCCTCCAACCAACCTTCTGCTGAAAGTCCTCGACAAACTGAGATCCTTTTGAGGGACAGCAGCAATAGTGGCCCAAAAGTGGCCCAACAGCGTCTGGTTCCCTCTAGTAACGGAACTACGTCTGAAGCTGATCCCGTTGCCGGACCCAATTCCGACTCAGCAAGTGCAGAAATTGACTCTCAGCCTCATCAGTGAAAACCCAGAACCTTCATCTCATGATTTTCTCGCCTTAGCGGTCAAGACACGGTTTGGGATTTCTAGGTACAGTATTAACTTCTGAGAAGAATTCAAGTCAAAGTCAACAAGAAGACAATATGAGTCTTCTGGAAGAAGTGAGTGGCCTTTTTCAAGGCGAGAAACCTAAGGAGATTTCTACGGAATTCTGTTTGCCCTTCTTCATCCCTCTTCATGAACAAGGTTTAGCAGCTAATACGATTACTACATGTAAATCTACCCTAGCCAGACCAATGCTTTACGCCTTCCAGGTATACTTTTCCAATGAAATCTTCAACAAGATTCCTAAAGCCTGCGCTAAACTTCGGCCCGCAGCTCCTCCCAAAGCCCATTTCATGGTCTTTGGATAAGGTTCTTCAATTAGCATCAACCCTGAACAATGAAGATTGCTCACTGAAAGACTTGACTCAAAAGGTGATATTCTTATTTGAGCTAGCCTCAGGAGCCAGAGTTAGCGAAATAGTGGCCCTCTCGAGGGATGATGGCCACATTCAGTTCACAGACAGGGGAGAACTGAACCTTTTTCAGGACCCGAAGTTTCTCGCCAAGAACGAGCTGCCCCACTAAGAGATGGGGGTCCCTGGAGAATCTACCCTCTGAAGGAAGAAGCATCCCTCTGCCCAGTGGAATGGTTAAATGTCTACCTTCGTAGAACTTCAGACTTTAAGGGAGGTCAGCTTTTCAGGGGAGAGACTTCCGGTTCAACGTTATCCTTGAAACAGTTAAGGGCGAAAATCACCTACTTTATACGCAGAGCGAATCCAGACAGTACACCCGCAGATCATGATCCGAGAAAAGTTGCCTCGTCTCTGAATTTCTTTCAGAGGATGTCATTTGAAAGCCTTCGTGCTTATACTGGATGGAAGTGGTCCAAAGTTTTCTTCAAATACTACGCGAAGCAATTACAAGAAATAAAATTTATGTGGTGGCGGCAGGCAGGTGTAATAAAACCTGCCGCTTGATTACTGCGAAGAACAGTGCACTATTTGGGACTTTTAGTGAAGGGTGTAC
>NC_090753.1:39829813-39834813 GCF_036898095.1 Palaemon carinicauda | reverse complement strand
ACTGTATTTTCCTTACATAATGCTATTAATGATTTGATAAAAAGAAATTTTCAAAATAAATACAACATATACAATGTTTAAAAAACCCTATATTGATTTCCATGATGAAAGGTTGTTTTTAACAATGAAACAATTGGAATAAAAATTCCAGCAAATTCGATGTTTTTTATTCATTCTAAGCCAGAAAAACAGACCAGTATTACAAAAGCACAAATGATGGAGGAGATGGGTTGATTTCGATTCTAAGTAACAAACCTGAATTCGACAGGAATATGTATGGAAGAGTTGTAATCAACTTTTAACTCTCTTTGTGGTCTTGTGGTAAAAGGGTCGAAAGTAACCTCAGTTTTGACTCTAACCGACCGGAAGCTATTTTACTAAAAAAAAAAAAAAAAAAAAAAAAAAAAAAAAAAAAAAAATCCCATTGGTTTTCTGATCCCGATTCAGGGCGAATTCGATATCAAGAAAGCATTTATGGCTTATATATATATATATATATATATATATATATATATATATATATATATATATATATATATATATATATATATACAGTATAAATATATATATATATATATATATATATATATATATATATATATATATATATATATATATATATAAATAGATAGATAGATAGATATAGGCTACCGCCCTACCTGAAAAAAAAAGGATGCTATAAGCCCAGGGGCTCAGAAGGTGAAAATAGCTCATTGAGAAAAAAGATAAGGAAATAAGCAACAAAAGAAGTTTAAGAACAATAATAACACCAAAACAAATCTTTCATATGTAAACTATAAAAACTTCAATATAACAAGAGGATAACACTTTAAAATAATAAGAGGAAGAGGAACAGGATAGAATAATGTCCCCGAAAGTACCCTGAAGTAAGAGATCTCTAATCTAAGATAGTGGAGTGATGTTGGAGTGACCTTCTCTTAGAAAAGCTCCTTACCATAGCTAAAGAATCTCTGTTACCCCAACCAAGAGGAAAGTAGCCCCTGAATAACTACAGTGCAGTAGTTAACTCTTGCGAGAAGAAGAATTGTTTGGTAATTTCAGTGTTGTCAAATGTATGAGGAAAGAGGAGAATGTGAATATAATAAGCCAGACTATTCTGTGTATGTGTAGGCAAAGATGAAATCCGTTGTAACTTGAGAGAGGGATCCAATGTAGTACTCTCTGCCCAGTCACAGGACCCAATAACTCTCTAGCGGTAGTATCTCAATGGGTGGCTGATGCCTTGGCCAACCTACTACCTATCTATATACTGTATATCTGTATATATATATATATATATATATATATATATATATATATATATATTATATATATATATATATATATATACGTTTATACACACACACACATATATATATATATATATATATATATATATATATATATATATATATATATATATATACATACATATATATGTATAAATATATATATATATATAAATATATATATATATATATATATGTATATATATATATATATATATATATATATATATATATATATATATATATATATATATATATATATATATATATATGTATATATATACATATATATGCATATATATATATACATATACATTATATATATATATATATATATATATATATATATATATATATATATATATATATATATATATATATATATAATATATGTTTGTGTGTGATGTGTGTACATATATATTCATGAAATCGTGATTCAAATACATTTTGTGTCAGTATTAAGAACAAAAAACATTACTTTTTATATATATTCTAACAAAGAATTATTGATTGATAGATATTTCAACGATAACTCCAATAATGCCATTAAAAATGAAATTAATAATCAATTTTGTTTTTTCATTTGAATATTGTTATTCATTCTAAGATTGTTATTCATATCACAATGTTATTTACAACTAAAATTTTGGAAACTCACTTGAAGTTGCCAATTTGAATACCACAAAAAGGAGAATTTAAGTCAAGTAAATATGTAAATGAATTAAGCATGTTTACTTTAGAATAGGCTTAGAATTATTTATACTAATTGAATGCTGATAACATAGGCCGTCCAATGTTTATATTTGTCACTAGTGATCCATTTGGTATGTCATCAGCCAGTATGTTCGTTACCAGAACACTCAAAGAATTTTTTTTATAAAGTTTTAAATAGTTTTGAATAGTGTAGGAAACAAAATATGGATGAGATTCCACTTTGAAATGATATATACAAATTTCATCATGAATTTTATTTTTATTTGTAGGAAAATATTTAGTTATTCTGCTGAAGGAACAATAATAGTCTTTTACCGACCAAAAGGTTTAGTAAATAAGAGTAAGATAACAGTAATCTTATTCATATTATGTGTGATCAGGCTGATGAATTATGAGTTTTACGATCCAAAATATTGCTCTCGTATCAGGATGACCAACTACTAAGAGCATCGAGAGAATATCTTAAGGAAGGCAAAAATATTTGTTCATGTGTATGCAGATAATATATTGAAATGGGAGTTAATTTCAAGTTTATATTTACGTTCAATTTTACTGTAAAAAAAAATCTTGGAATTATTTACTGTTAAAAAAGTTATACTGTTGGCAATTCTGTTTCGTTTTCTCGCAAGTATTTGCCAACCCACCCGCCTTCCTTTTTTTCTTTTTTGACTCTAATATAAAAAACCTAATATTTCCCCTTCATTTAAAATCTAATTGAAAGTATTCTAAAGATCCTACAGCATCAAAAGGATGTTCAGTCTGTTTTTAACGATCAACAGCGTTCTGATTTACTGTCGTCTGAACATCGTTCTTTTAGGTAATAATGTTTGATTCCCACTTTCAGTACTTAACTGATTTAATACAAAATAATAGAATATAGAGGTACACGAACTAAGTAATAACCTAGGGATGATTCTTAAAGTTTATGATTTACATCAGCTTACCTTAATCTGAACATATGGCCCCTAGAATGACTAAGGAAATGACTCATGGCATGATTAACAGCATGACACATGATCGTAAGGTAGATGAACAACAATGATAAAGTTGACAAAAAGTACGGCACTGTTGACCCCTAGTACATACATTAAAAGAACATAAACAAGAAAATAATATTGATGATAAAAAAATAATGAATAGTTTTGAAACTAATATGGAAAGAAACCAATAATAATAATAATAATAATAATAATAATAATAATAATAATAATAATAATAATAATAATAATAAAACAGAAGGTAAAAGATGAGTGGTAGGCCTACACTTACGTTCAGCCGCGAAGTGAAGAGCTGGTAGACGCTGCCTGTTTTTCTCAAAGGGCTTGGTTTACGATAGGAAACCATGATGCTTAGGCTACGATTGAGCGATGTGGTGGG
Source organism: Palaemon carinicauda (assembly GCF_036898095.1). Lineage (NCBI taxonomy): Eukaryota > Metazoa > Arthropoda > Malacostraca > Decapoda > Palaemonidae > Palaemon > Palaemon carinicauda. The sequence continues at coordinate 39,831,433 of NC_090753.1, read as the reverse complement.
TTGTGGGTTGTCAGTATACTCTCTATCACTCCTTGACATCATCACAAGTATCAACAATTCATAACATAGCCAATATACTATAATAAAAGACACACAAAACATCAGGAGAAACTCACACACACGCGAGGATGTAAACAAACATAGCTGTCAGGCGCAAACAAGCAAACGATCGGTTCACGAGCTTAAAACTTTTCTGCAAAATATTGTTATCATAATGTGTATTGGCAGAACTTTCCTTCTTTTTATGTTGAAATATGATAATATAAATCAAATAATCAAAAACGTATTTGATTAATATGAAGGCTAAAGATAAAAAGAAAAAAAAAAAACTAAAATATTTAAGTGTACGCTACCGTGTGGCATCCCCTTGCTCCAATTATCAGCTGATGGCTAACCATGGAGTACTATGAGACTCCCATTCAGGCTCAGCAAACCACTCCCAGCCTCAAGGTTAAAAATTATATGCACATTCAATATGACATTCAACTAAGATATCTTCTATTTCTCAGATTATATACTTATCTTTACCATTCCAAAGTGTAAAATAGTGCTATCCAGATGTAGAATAAGTCCAAAATATAGCATATGAGATGTTTACAGTGATAGTTTAAGTTTCCAGTATGTAACTACAAACAGGATATGATGGAATAGTACCCGATATATAGTAAAGGCAGGGTAGGGGAAATGAACTGGAGAATGTTATAAATAGCGGAAAATGAAGTTCTTCATTACGTTTTTGACTAGATTGATAAGTGACTTATACTAGTTTTCCTGAAAGATTGCAATAACAAAGAATATTCTTTATTTGCGTAATACAAAAATTAGATATTAGGATATTAAATGAAAAATATTGTGTATTTAGTATTTTTTCGAGGTAAGAATTGTGATAAAGAACTATAGAAATTAAATAAGACACAAAATTTACATTTTGCAAAAGCAAGGATAATTTTCATCTGTTTGTCAGAGGTGATGTATTGGATTCATCCCTGCCTGGCGTTGTGCTGGACGGGAGATCGAGTCCTACTCAAACTCGATAGTTTCTTGTAGTGTCTGCAACCTCACCATCCCTGTGAGCTAGGGGATGGGGTGTTTGGGGGAGCCTTTAATCTACCTGCTAAGTCCTCATCAGCCATTGCCTGGTCCTTCCTGGTCCTTACTTTGGGCGTAGAGGGACTTGGGTAAAAAATAAAAACACTTGCCGTTGGATATGCATCTTATGAAAAATAATCCAATACCAGATGAGATTCCTTTGTATATTGCGTGATTTAGTTACTTGTGAAAGTTGTATATTTTTGGGAGGCCTTAGGGTTTAGAGATATTTTAAGACTACTTATGTTGGGTTTGGTTCGCATTGTGATTGAGATGGACTAATGGTTATATTACTACAATAGGTTTTTGAATATTTTAAAAGACCATATGATATTGTTATTGTGGATTATGTGACTCATTCAGGTATTTAGGAGTGATTTTTTTTTAATCATATTGTTAATACATATGGTAAGATTCTTTATGTCTTTTCTATCTAAAGATTCTAATAGTACTGTACAATATTTATCATTCCATTATAGGATCATCTAAATAATATTAGAGAATGGTACTTGATTTAGAAACACGACAGTA
>NC_090753.1:39822313-39824813 GCF_036898095.1 Palaemon carinicauda | reverse complement strand
TTATTATTATTATTTATGCTACAACCCTAGCTGGACAAGCAGGAAGCTATAAGCACAGGGGCTCCAATTGGGAAAAATAGCCTAGTGAGAAAAGGATGCAAGGAAATATACAAAATAATTGAAAATTAATGAATGATTAGAATAAAATATGTTATAAAATGTAACAACATTAATTTTTTTTTTATTTATAAACTATAGAAATTTCAAAAACAAAAGAAAGAGATATAAAATAGTATAATGTGTCTGAGAGTAACCCAAAGCAAGAGAACTCTAACCCACGACAGTGGAAGACCATGGTACTAACACTATGGCGCTACCTAATACTAGAGAATAATGGTTTGATTTTAGACTGTCCTTCTCCTAGAAGAGCTGCTTACCATAGATAAAGAGTTTCTACTATCTAACCAAGAGGGAAGTAGCCTCTGATCATTTACAATCCAGTTGTTTACCCTTTGAGTGAAGAAGAATTGTTTAGTAATCTAAGAGTTATCAGGTGTATGATGACAGATGAGAATGTGGAAAAAACAGGCTTGACTATTTGGTGTATATGTAGGCAAAGGAAAAATGAGCTTTACCTAAAGAGAGATATCCATTGTAGTACTGTCTGGCCAGTCAAAGGATTTATTAACTCTCTAACAGTAGTATCTCAACGGGTGGCTTATACCCTCCCAACCTACTATCTATTATAAGGAAAAAGAAATGACTAATAATAATGATAACAGCAATAGAAACAACAATATTCTATTGTGTTCTTTCTATGAAATGTAATTGAACTCTGACATTCTACTTGGAACGAAATTTTTCTATTGACAGTCTTAGACAAAGGGAACAATTAAATTTTTCTGCTTTTTTCTGTTTGTTCCAAGACATATGATTTATCCAAGGCCCAATGTAATTGTATGATTATTATAGATAGAAAACAGAATTCATTGAGAAAGGGATGCAAAAAGAATATGATATATTTGTTACTGTGAAAACGAAAGCGAAGAACATTGGAATGTAAGAAGTTACGGACACAACGAAACAAAGAAGATGCTTTATATCATATAAGTGGAAGGAGTAGATTATCAAATTCTTTATCCTAATAGAATACATTGAGTCGCAGGATGGTCTTATAGCATCCTGCTCTTCCAACTAGACATGGTGCTTACCTAATAATAATAATAATAATAATAATAATAATAATAATAATAATAATAATAATAATAATAATAATAATAATAATAATAAACGGGTACGCTTACAATATATTGGTCTTGTACGCTAATTTCCACATGATTGATTGAATACGTACTATCTGGTGTCATAACATGTGAAGTCACTGATGTTTAAAAGTCTTTGCAGAAACACACCAGAAAATAACTAACAAACTGAAATAAAAACTTGTGTCCCACAAAGTACAAAGCAGTTATTGAAGCGTAACAAAAAAAAATTGTGGTTCTTTTAGCCATAACTTTTGAAGGACTAGTGTACGCCACCCGTCATAAATGACGGATAAATATTTAGATATTTACACACATGCAAACGCTCCACTCCATCACCAGGATATGACTACACTTTCTCCCCCTTACCCGATGGACGGTGAGAGCTGAGCGTGAACGTAAATATATATATATATATATATATATATATATATATATATATATATATATATATATATATATATATATATATACACTTACACACACATATGTATATATATATATATATATATATATATATATATATATATATATATATATATATATATATATATATATATATATCGCCTGGGGCTTTGATCTTGAGGTCGTTAAGAGAATCGAGACATTAATATATCAAAAATATATATGGATTATTTGAATATATATATATATATATATATATATATATATATATATATATATAGTTATATTTATATATGTGTATATATATATATATAGATATATATATATATATATATTATATATATATATATATATGTATATATATATATATATATATATATATATATATATATATATATATATATATATATATATATAGCCAAACAATTATCATTTATTATATATAGAAGAAAGAAATAATCAAAAATATTATAAAAATTTTCAGGAGAGAGACTGGTATGTTTAAAAATATTACTTACATTCGAACACCTGAAGTTAACATAACAGTAAAAATTAAAAGTTAATTTCCCCTAGAATCAACGACGGCAAGTTGTTGTCATAAAAAAAAGATTATAAATAGCAAAACATTTGTAGAAAAAAAGGTACAAGCGCTGGGGTTTCCAGAACCAACTAACACCTTATCAAAAGAAACACTTCTTGACGTAATGACGGGATTCAAGGCAACTAGGATATACAGAACAAGGAACAGTGGCATGTTATCACATAACAGCAGAACATCAAGCAAGGTAGTAGGTTGCCCATGGCACCAGCCCCCCATTGAGATACTACCGCCAGAGTTATTGGGTCTTTTGACTGGCACAGCCAGTACTACATTGGATCCTTCTCTCTGGTTC
>NC_090753.1:39807313-39817313 GCF_036898095.1 Palaemon carinicauda | reverse complement strand
AAACTCATGTGTCAACCGAGTGTGACCAATACGGAGACGACAAAGAGACGTCTCCCATTTTCGGGGCATCATATTATACCTCCAAGGAGATATGTCATTTGTTACTTCACTCATTTTATTGCCATCTTGACTATCCCATTGCTGTTGCCATTTATTGCAAACCAATTTCTTGATGTCAGGTAAGAAATCATTACAGGGAATGGGATACCTTCTTGGCAGCAACTCGGATGCAGCCTCCTTAGCCAGTGAATCTGCCTTCTTATTCCCGGACACACCTACATGTGCTGGAACCCAACAAAATTGAACTGTTATACCTCTCCGTCCAATAATGAAAAGCCATTCTAAAATCTTTAAAACTAGAGGGTTATTAGAATTAAAAACTTCCATAGCTTGAAGGACACTCCTTGCATCACTAAAAATTGTAAAATTACCCTCCTTCTCCAACGCTATTTTCTCAATAGCGGTTAATATGCCATACAGTTCGGCAGTAAATATGGAAGCGGTCAGATTTGAAAAACATTCTTTTCAAGATACGTTATTTAAAAGGAAATAATTACATATTTACGAAAGGAGAAAATTCAGTTAAAGATCAGATAGTGACGGAAATACAATTAACTGTAATATTTTCTTATAATACTTAGTATCTCTTCTAGCCACCCGTTGGGATACTACCGCTAGAGAGTTAAGGGGTCCTTTGACTGGTCAGACAGTGCTACATTGGACCCTCTCTCTGGTTATAGTTCATTTTCCATTTGCAGACACACACACACACACACATTGAATAGTCTGGCCTTTTCTTTACATCTTATCCTCTGTCATCATATACCTGACAACACTGAGATTACCAAACAATTCATTGTAACCCAAATGGTTACTGCACTGTGATTGTTCGGTGGCCATATTCCTCTTGGTAAGGGTAGACGAGACCCTTTAGCTACAGTAAGCAGCTCTTCTAGGAGAAGGACACTCCAAAATCAAACCGTTGTTCTCTAGTCTTTGGTAGTGTCATACCCTCTGTACCATGGTCTTCCACTGTCTTGGGTTAGAGTTCACTTGCTTAGGGGTACACTCGGGTAAACTATTCTATCTTATTTCTCTTCCTCTTGTTTTGTTAAAGTGTTGATAGTGTATATAGGAGATATTTATTCTAATGTTGTTATTGTTCTTAAAATATATAAATTTTTTTTGGTTTCCTTTCTTCACAGGGCTATTTTCCCTGTTGGGGCCCCTGGGCTTATAGCATCCTGCTTTTAAAACTAGGGTTATAGCTTGGCAATTAATAATAATAATAATAATAATAATAATAATAATAATAATAATAATAATAATAATAATAATAATAGAGTTTGTTTTTTAAAAACTAAATTTTTACTCGCAAAATCCATATAATAATGAATGCAGTAAAATCACTCCTAGTAAAAGATAATTTCATTTTTAAAGGTGCATTCTTACCCAAAAATATGTCTACTTAGAAAAACACTAAAACAAATAATGATCAAACCAGATATAGATATATGGTAGGAACATTCTAGAATTTATTCAACCGCCTTAAAATTTCATTTAAAACACACCAAAACAAGTAATGATAAGAACTCATCTAGATATCCGGCAGGAACGGAAAGAGTTTTCTACTGAGACGGAAGGTAAAGCAGATCAGAGGTAATGAAAGGAAGAAACTTCAAACTCTCCGAAAGAAGGAAGGGCAGACCTTAATTGGAAGGGAACGGAAGTGCAGCCAATGTAAGATACAGTATTGCGCTTTTCATACCGTCAAAAAGGAAGGCTGAATATTTAGATAGATATGCAATCACAGGCACATGAACATGCTGCCCTTTTTCACCAAGGTATGACTACTTCCAGTACCCTCAACCCGAGGGACTGAGATAGCTGAGCGCGAGCAGATCCCCGAGTACACATTCTGGAAAATCTCCGATTGGCTGTGCGAGCTAGGGGACACCTCTATGAAGTATGACGCCCTCAAATCATAACTCCTGGAGCTGTACACGCTATCACCAACTGGATGCATAGCAAAACTTTTTCATTTCTGTCAAAAATTGTTGGGAACCAAAAAGCTTTGCTCACCCTCAGGAAAATTATCAGCATCGCTCACCTGCAGCCTACTGCAGATACCTCTGCTCGTGTTGTGAGTCTACTTCGTACTCTTTGGGTATGACGCCTAACTGAACCTTTGCACGCTGCCATCCCCAATGTCGATATTTTTCCCATGAAGTACCTGGTAACCAAAGTCAACGTCCTTATGGACAGCCACCTCACCACCTTAAACATCTCCATCAATGCCTCCACTCCTGACGAAGTGGACAGGTATTCAACAATGACTGAAGCTGATGTGAATTTGGTAGGACAGAGATGCCCACCGTGTGCCATGCCAGAGCGGTGACAAAACCGTCCACAACCCACCACTTGCTCAAGCCCCAACCAACAACCTTTACAACAACTTATTGATGCCCATCAGCAGTAGTTATGCTACTACCTCTCCAGATCTCGAGCTGCTGTGAAGAAATATTTGAACAGTTGTCACTGGCCAAAAATGTGTGTGTAGGTCATCATTTTTGGTGGTTGCCTCCTCTGTCACTATTTTTTTCTTTTCGCATGATGCAGGTATGTGTGTGCGATTTCTGGTACACACGGATGCTTGCTTTTATCTAGTGTAAGGCCACTTGCTAGGACAAGATGTTGTCTGTCCAAATCTGCTTACATCTACCAAATAGCTGCCAACAGACCTGCGATCCCATCCCATGGATACACAGACCTTACATTATCCTTTAGAAGTATCAAATATCACAGGAAGTTTCTCGTTGCAGACGTCAAATTGACAATCCCCAGAGCAGATTTCCTATCACTTTCCCAACTCCTGGTCGATGTTGCTCACTAACAGGTAATCAACTTTTTCTTGTCAACGACTCTACAAGCAGCCTTCTTCGACATTGGTCGTCACCTCAGCGCACCATGGATACCTACACCCACCTCCTAACATCATACCCGAAAGTTTTCCATCTAGAACGCTATGTTGTAGGTGGCTGTGCACGATGGTTAGGTGACAGAGGGACTCCTCTTTGGAGAACAAAAACATAAGTATGTCGTCCATGTAACGTACACAAAACAAGAGGTCCCCTAGGATGCCATCCATGAGGCATTGAAAAGTGGCCCCAGTATTACAAAGGCCAAAACAAGAGTAATTGAAAGGGTATATACCGATGGGGGTTGATGATGGTGGTTTTGGGGAAGTCTACTGTATTCATGGGCACCTGATAATACCCTTTCAGGTGGCCGAGTGTGGACTAAACATTCGCTTGTGCAAACAGGTCATGTCAGTGATGTTTCGGAGGGAGTAGTGATCTGAAACTGTCTGCATATTCAAACGCCTATAATCCCCACCTGGAATCAGGGAGCTATCTTTCTTGAAGATGACGTTTAAGGGTAAAGGCCATGAGTTTGAGGCCTTTTGCCAAATTCTCATTGCTTCCATTTCGGTGAATGTTTTGCCAAATGATCCAGTGCCTGATGACTGAATCTGGCCACCACTGGGGGCCCATATTCTTGTTATGGTGAGAAATACCATGCTTGCCAGGAAGCGCGGGCATATGGCAAAGTTCTGGGTACGAAGTGAGTAGGTGGGCGTAGGCATCCGTCAGTGCCCTGATAGGGAGAGTAAGGTTGGAGGTGGCGGGCTGAAAAAGTGTCGACAAGTACGAGGCTGAGTTGACTGACTGTCGATGAGCAACTGTAACCAGAAGGTTGAGATAGGAGGACTGGCCATGTGACGTTAGCGATGAAAAACTTCCATTGGTACATGGCGCTTTCCAAACGATAATGTGAGGGTCACGAACCCGTGGGTGGGGATCGTATATCCATTTTCAGCTACCAGCAGATGTCGGCAGCCTTAAACAGGCTACATGGCATCCTAGATTGTAGCCTTGGTAGAAGGGAATGGCTTTCACCCGTGTCTACCTAAAATCGCACGCCCGGACCTGCATCATGTAAGAAGAAAAGATTAGTAACAGGGTTAGGCCACCTCTACAAGCCATGGCCTACTTACATGTGTTTTGGCCACTGACAAACGTTCACACATATCTTGGCATCAGCCTCGAATGTAGAGCAAGTGCAGCATAACTGCAGCCGATGGGCATCAATAAGTGACTGTAAAGCTTGTTGGTTTGGCCGTGAGTGAGTGATGGAATATATGTGAAGTGAGCAGCTTTGTGGCCGTTCACATGTTGAATTGTTGTCCTTTTCATCAAGAGTGGAGGTGTTGATGGAGATCTTGAAGGTGGTGAAATGGCTGCCTATAAGGGCGTCGACTTAGGTCATCAGGTGCTTCATGGCCAATGTATTGATATCCGGGATGGCAGCGCATACAGATTCGAGTAGGCATCGTATGCAAACGTCACAAAGTATGTTCATCTGCGGTAGGTTACAGGCGAGTGATACAGGTCATTACCCTGAGAGTGAGCGAAGCATTTTGGTCCCCCAACGGTTGTTGAGAGAGCTTAAAAAGTTTGCCTATGCCAGCGGCTTGCAATAGCGAGTACTGCTCCATTAGGTATGTTTAGAGGGTGTTGTATGCTCTTGGGGTATCCCCTTGGTCGCAAAGGCAATCTGAGATTTCTAAGAAAGTTTCCTCGATGATCGCGGTGAGAACATAGACTGTTTTGGTGCTTGATCAAGTCACGCACTTTATACAAAACTTGACCTCTGCTCGCTGAAGCCAGACGATTGCCTCTGTACTGACAAAGTGCAGTAGTTTCAGGTTGGGGGCACTGATAGGAGATTCAGGGTTAGAGGGGGCCATCATCGAACAGTAAGACAGCAGTAAAGGGGTCATAAATGGGCAGGGGTCCGTTAGGTGACAACTGAGAGGCAATGTGAATGCAACTAAACTTCATTAAACAATCATCAAGTTTATATATAAGGACTTACGAGTAAGAACTTCACATAAATTCAAACAAAATTAAACATGAGCTAACATGCTTAAACAGGTTGCTTTATTCACGGTGCAGGGAAGAGCGTGCGATGATACAAAAGCAGAACCATTACAGTGTACAAGCCTGAACGAAACATGTGCAGTACAACCTAAGGCATTTTGGCTCTACCAATATGATGAAATTACTAGATTTTTGTAAACCTCCACTGTGATGAAGATATACTGTGGCCATACAACTTGAAACAAGTCTCCTACAAGAGAGTACAATGATATTGCATAAAAATTTTTGATAGTCATAATCCTCTTAAAAAAGCCATTAATCTCACTGTATAATACTATTATATGCATCTTCATATTTTCTGTGCAATGCTTGGGACACTACTGGCCCTCTTTAGTCTTCTTTTTTTTTTTATCTTTTTACAGATTGCAGGGGCACTTGCAAACTTTCAGCCCTTAGGCATTGGGTTACGGTTTTATGTTGTTGGTGATTTAGTTTGTAGGAGAGTCTGAAACTTTCATTTGTAGTTTTTTTGGGGGGACAGGATGTGGGTTAAGGATATTAAGAAATTTTGCTTTGCTTATTTTGGATGTGCCCTGCCTCTTTTGGTCAATGGAAAAGGAAGAAGAGGCCTGAGGAGCGGAGGCGTCCTCCCCAAGAGAGCCCACACCCGTCATTTATTTGAAGAGAAAGAGGTGTACCGCAGTAAGTCCCGATGAGTAGAAGAGCATGGAAAGGAGTTGGTAAAGGTTTAATTGGAGATATTGGCATAGATGAAATATAACATTTCCTTAGTAGCTTGAACTTAAGTTTTTAGGATGAGCAATAATATAAAGTTTCAGCTGAGTAGGAGACAGCTGAAAAGAGAAATCTATTAGCAGATTTGAGTAATAGAGAAAGGGTGGAATAAACATTCCTGTACCTGGAAATATTAGAAAAAAAAACAGAATTTAATTGTTTGTTATAGTCATTGAGACGTATATATACTTCCTTACCTGATGTTTAGTTGGGAGGGATTTCTTGACTTCAACAAAGAGAGAAGAAAAACTGCAAGGGGGAGGAGAGCTGAAATGAGATTGACCAGGGTTAGTTAGGTTTTGAGCTAGTGCTGGTACTTCGTTATCTGGGGGGGGGGGGGTTTAGCAGCGGAGAAAGGCTGAGAATATATCAACAATAGTAACGAGGAGAGCTAAAATGAGATTGACCAGGGTTAGTTAGGTTTTGAGCTAGTGCTAGTACTATGTTATCTTAGAGGAGGGGGTTAGCAGCGGAGAAAGGCTGAGAATATATCAACATTAGTAACAATGTATTTTACAATGGCAGTAGCGGTTACAGGAATGTTGGGGTTGAAATCCTGTCTAGGTAGGCTTATTTCTTGACAATATAATAGGTAGTGTTGCAGAGGTTCGTCAGTTAGTTACTGACAGTTGTTGCACGGTCTTTCAAGTCTCAGTGATGATTTGCTAGTTGCACAGATATCCCAGTCGTAGTGTACAAATAATGACCGCAACTTTGTGAGGTATTTTTCTTACAACTGAATATGGTATTAGGGTTGTTGTTTCGATGTACCATTTGGCTAATCCGGATCCATCAAGGAAGGCTCAACCTACTTTGCTAGTTTTTTGCATGTTGCAAAAGTCTGTCATTCGATTCTTGATGGTTTTCAGTGAAGGTTGAAGTGTGATACTGATTGTCTGACACATTAGGGTATATTTGGCTTGGTAATCACCTCGTCATTGCCAGTGATTCCTGTGTGACTTGGAAACCAAATTAGGGTTGTGGAGGGTTTATTTTTGTTTTATTTTTATTTATTTTTTGTTTGCCAAATCCAGAGAGACAGAGAGCGAGAGAGAGAGAGAGAGAGAAGAGAGAGAGAGAGAGAGAGAGAGAGAGAGAGAGAGAGAGAGAGAGAGAGAGAGAGAGAGAGAGAAAGAGAGAGAGAGAGGTAGTTAGTGTATCGATTGTTTGTTGTGAGAAAGACTGTTGGTATAAATGAGATTGTTTGTTCATGTTTTTAGTTAGGTTACAACAGTGGGGAATGTCTTGGGTGAATGCTTATTTTGATTTGACTGCTGTAAGCGTCAGTTCTTGGGATTTGAGTGCTGGATTATCATTATTATTCACCAGCGTGGAAGTGTTTAATTATTTTGACAGTAAGTATAGTTTTGTTTATCTTTGCTTGTCGTGATTGTGAATGATAGGAACATTTTATTATTTATCTTCGATTATAGTGCGATAGTTTAGTTACCTGGGAGTGTTCTTAAGAGTTTTTCTTTTTTTTTATTTTGGCAGGCCATGATTCCTCCTTTGGAGAGATTTTGTTTACCTGGATTAATTGTTGACGACCTGGCTAATAATTAGAAAGTTGATACGGCTACTCTGATTTAGATTATGTTAATGACCTGGACCGAATGATATTTCGATTGCTGTTGATGATGATGTTTATGATGACGAAGATGGCATCCAGGACCCTAATCAGGGAGGTAGTGGTGGCAAATTGCCACACAGTGTATTGCTAACCACAAAGCTGTGGTTGTGCCGTAAAAGACAGTTCGGCAGTGTGTGGATGGCTGTGTTGGTGCCATTAAAATACCGAATATCATATAAACATGCATATTTGGGTGTTGGTGTGAGGTTTAATTTTAAGTTTGTTAGGTTTTTTTGGAGGATTTATATGAATGGTCTACGGTTAATATATATATATATATATATATATATATATATATATATATATATATATATATATATATATATATATATATATATATATATATATATATATATATATATATATATATATATGTTTTGTGTTCATGTGTGGGTTGTGGTTAGTTTTAAGTTTTGTTAAGATTTATTTGATTGTGGAAAGGTTTTTTTGTTGATTATATATTTAGTTTGTAGGAAGTATTGAATTAAGGTTATGTTTTGTTTTGTTTTTTTTTTCCTTTTGTCTAAGAGTCTGGTTTTAGAAAATGTAAGGGGAAAGTTTGTGTTGCAGAGACAATTGTCTGGTAGAGTGATTCAGGGTGTGTGGCTTGTTGTTGCAACATCCCGCCACAGGGTTATTTGCCGAGTGTTGCTTTGGTACTGTATTAGTGTGATAAGGTAGACATTTTCAGTGGGCTCTTTGTTGCTGTGAGCCAGAATGGCTCCTCTCAGATCTGTATTGATGGCTGTGTTTCCTCCATGTAGATTGATCGAGTGTTTTAGGCTTTTGCAATCTTGCAATCGTCACTAGCTCAGTTTGTAGCGTGGACACAGTTTGAAAACCTCCTCCAGTTTTTCTCTGTAGCCTGATGGAGAAATGACTGTAGCTGCTGCTACAGGAATATCACAATCAAGTGATCCATTCGTATATTAGATGTTGGGGGCTGAGGGGCTGCTAAATGCATTTTTGCCTGCTTCTGTGAGTTGTTTTGGTGTCCAAAGAGCTTTGCTTTCTGCTGGAAGGATGGTGAAGTTGTACTGGATGGGTCCGGGGACCACGGAGCAGGAGTGATGTAGCCATTATGCTTTTGTTGCCACTTTGTCTTGTAGGGTTAAGTTTGCATTTGCATTCTTCTATGTGTATCTATTGGTGTGCTACTGTTGTTAACACACATTGGGTTCTCTTCAAATGTCATCTTAAATGTGTTATATATTAGAGTTGGTATGTTACATTTTCAAGTAAAGTCTAAGTAAGTTAACTTTAAAATAGTTTATTCTTTAAGAACAGCGTTAACATCTCCATCACAGGAGTATAGATGGTTTGGTCGGATGACCATTCCGTAGGACATCTAAAAGTGAACTGATACAAATATCCAATTTCATACCAAAGTTTACACAGGTATCTCAGCATTTATGGATTTATAGTAAACACAACATTTATACCGGAAGATACTTGTTCCGTTCTCACAGACAACTTCTTTCTCACGGGGCTTGGTTGTGTTTACTCTTCATGAAAAATGTTACATTGCTGAGGTTTGGCAATCGCATCCTGCTTAGAATATGACTATGGCAGTTCTCACACTTCTCTTACTTCCACAATGACCTGTAGGTCATGTGTTTTGAACAAGTAATATCTAATATATTACATATCCAGCAGTCTCTTTGCATGGATATTCAGCGGATCAATCTCCTCCACCAGAGGGAAAAGTCTTTTTAAATCTGTTATTCAGAGGGCAGTCTCTGTCTCCTTTGATTGACTTGAATATGATACTACAGTCTATGATATCTATCCTAGCTGAAAGGGAAATTAGGTTAGTTTCAGCTCTTAAACTGCAGAGTCTGATACACATTGGAGAGCAGCTGATGAGTCTCATGGCATTGTTTTGTGCCACTTCTAAGGATGGTTTTTGTGTTTCGCTCAGTGAGGTGAGCGTAGGTGTTGCATAGTCGATGTGATATCAAATTGATGGAATTTAAAGTCTTAGGAGACTTTGATACTCCTAGTTTGAGGGAGGTCATTCGTTTCATGGCTGAGAGACGAATGTATGTTTTCCCTCTGAGGTGGGTTACTTCGTTGTCAGGTGATAGAGATTTGCTGATGATTATCCCTAGTTACATGAATTGATTCACCCATTCTATGGGTTCTCTCATAATAGTGAAATTCTGAGGATCTTGTGGGTATCTGATGGCCATGGCTTTGGTCTTTTTGATGTTGATTTTTAGGCCAAGGTCTTTGCATTTGGCCTGGGTAATGTCCACTGCTTTTTGGGTGGTTTTTTCGTGAGTGTGCTTTATATGGGCTGATGATTCATATATCATCAGCGTATATGAAGATTTCTACCCCGTTTGGGAGGTTTAGAGTGACTAAATTCTCCATAAATAAGTTGAAGAGGTTAGGGCTTAATATGCCCTCCTGAGGCGTTCCGTTTTTTAGGTGGATGGATTCAGAGGTTTTTCTTTGAAAGGTGACTCTCTCTTCTCGGTTCTGTGTGTAGTTCCGAGTCCACACCAGTATATGACCTTTCACTCTTTTTTACACAAGTGTGAAAAGGATAGCTGGGGAGCTGGCTAGTCCAAAGGCTTTCTCTAGGTCGAGAAAGATGACAAAGTCTTTATAGTTGTTGATTGTTTTG
>NC_090753.1:39769813-39792313 GCF_036898095.1 Palaemon carinicauda | reverse complement strand
ATCCATGGGAACTATTGTGTGTGTATACATATATATATATATATATATATATATATATATATATATATATATATATATATATATATATATATATATATATATCCTGTCACTTTGAGCCTCACTACCAACGTATGAATATTTGGTCTCTCCCTCTCCATCAAATAGTGGAGGAGAGTGAGTATTTATACCGTGGTGAGAGGGGGTACCCGAAAGGTTCACTCGGAAATCATAATCTCCCACGGATATCAGGACCACTGTGTTGTGGTTAGGAAAAGGGGAGGTAGCTGGAAAGGGTTGAATCTGTGTGTGTGTTTGTGTTTGTGTGTTTGTGCGTGTGTGCTTTATTACTGAAATATTCAGACTTTACTTTTGAGCGCCGCATACAATTGTATCTAATATATATTAGTCATTCATATAACATTTGCAATTCTTGTCCCTTCATTGATATTCACATTAAATATGTCATGCATATTCCAGGTAATCAAAAGTTATCATTCTAAAAGTCTTCTGTATATTTTCTATAATATTAATAATCTCTTCATCAAGTCCCCAATAAAAGAGGATTAACCCTTATTTTCACCATTTTACTACGTTATTCATTTCACAAGATTTTTTTTCATCACATTCTTTCACTAAACTTTATCCCAACCAGAATCAAGAGAGGTGAAAAGTTTCAAGGACTAATCACCGTTTGAAATCCGGCAAAGCTTTTCTGAGAGACATAAATTGTTGCCCTTCCTCCAAACCACGGAAGATAAAGATACAAAACCTATACAGTATTTGAACTTTATTTTTATTGTTCGTGAGATTGAAATGTTGGAATAACTGTCAGTTTATGGGTGGTTCTAGTCTTCGAAAATTAGTAATAATAATAATGATAATAATAATAATAATAATAATAATAATAATAATAATAATAATAATAATAATAATAATAATAAATAATATTTATGAAAAATCAGGAAAAATGAAGCGACTTGAAATAAATTGAATAAAAAAAAAAAACACACACACACACACACAAGAGGAAAACTACGCATGACGGTAATTCCCAATAGATAAATGAATCTTTGGAATCTGGAAAAAATCATCTCGAAATAATGTTTATAACTCAAAATTCCATTTACTCTTTGGAGGCCTTATTTTGTTGTACTTTACCCGAGTTGAGATGCGACGCTTAAGAAGAAGGAAGGGAACTAATTAATCAAAGTCCTTCTATCTCGATTGATTAAGAAAGTTCGAGAAAGAAAAAGAGATGGAGAAAAGGACGTAAGCTTGTAAAAACCTAATCTACATAACAGATTTATCCTTTTATTTTTATTTTTACTCACTTTGCATTTCGTCATTTTTGTATCTTCGCGTTGGTTAATAGTTTCTCTACTTTGATTTTATTTCATATTTCGATTTATTCACCGCTATAAACTCAAACTAAAGAAAAGTAGAAATGATTAGCCACGAGACGCGGAATAGAATTTTATTACCCTCAATCAAATAGAACTGCCCCGTAGCAGCCATAAACATAATTCTCAGATGCTCTGACAAATGGCTTTAACTAACTAACTAACTAACTAACTAACTAACTAAATAAATAACTAACAAGACCAATATTCATCCACCGAGGCGTCCATATATATATATATATATATATATATATATATATATATATATATATATATATATATATATATATATATATATATGTATATATATATATATATATATATATATATATATATATATATATATATATATATATATACACGTATGTGTGTGTGTGTGTAGAAAATCTACAAAAAAGTGATAAAAATGGTTTATGATATTCCACCTTTACTATAATATGAAGAAGCGTTGATCCCGGGGTATCTAGGGAAGCTCTTGTGAGTGGCAGGTCTAGGCAGTAGATTCATAAACGTGAAATATATGAAATGTTTGGTTCAGGGAGCCTATTTTTTTTTTTTTTTTTATAACGTGTGAAGAAAACATGGCGCCAAGAAGAAAATGATCTTTATGTTTTATTTGAATGATACTTGCGATGTTTCACAAATTGATCAATTAAGAAGTTCATTTTTCAATTTCTTGCATTTTTTAAAAAATAGGTACAAACAAAGCCGCGCATACGAACACCCATTTATGAGGAAACTTTGCTACCATGAATGATGCGAAAAAGAAAGATGTTATATGTTCTGCCAGATTGGATTGTAAATCATTGGGCTTGTATAGTAACTCAGAGTATGAGGGAGAAAAATGTTTGTCCTTCATTTATTGACTTCGATAGTTTTCTGTCGAGGGAAGCTGATGTCGCATATAATCCTATTATGTCATCTCATTCTTTGAAGAATATTTTTCTAGGTGACAAACTGAAATACAAGGTGAACGCTTCAAAAACGTTCTATTCGAGTTTAACTGAGCAGTCGAAGACTAATAGTACTGACAAATAAAAAGAAAGGAACCTGTAAAATGTTTGTTCTGTAGTTAAACTCACTATCTAGATTTTTGTCCTAAACTCAAATAAAGGCCTATGATGAGAGGAGTAAGTTTGTTTTGGAGAAGAAACTTTGCTATGGGTATTTACGTCTAGGTCATGTGACTAAGGATTGTCAATGCAAATTATTTTTTAGAGACTGTTAGAAAAAAAGACATCCAACTGTGTTCCATAAGAGTGAGGAGACTTCTTCCAATTTCAAGAAGACTAATAATTTGCATGTGTAGGCACCAGTGATTAAGCCAATGACTTCTCAAAGCTTTTTGAGTAGTTGGCATTTACACCAATTTAGTTCAATGACTGTTTCAGTGTGGTTAGATCATGAGTGAGACTCTAATCGTGAAGTTTTGGTCTATTGTTAACTGGACAGTCAGAGTGAATCTATGTTTATCTTAGAGAAAACTTCTCAAGAACTGAATGTTAGTGATCCTAGAGTAAATTTGTTTCTGAGTACAATGTTGGCTAAGGATAAACTGGTTGAGAGTTCAAGGATAGGGGGTTTACATGTGGGAGGTTTCAATGGTACCGTTTGTTTGAGTTTACCAGAAGCATATACTCATAAAATTATGCCAGCTAATCGCAGTCATATACCTTCACCATATACGGTTAATGATTGGACACATCTTCATTGTTTCTGAGAAAAACTGGTATCGGTAAAATCTAATTGAGACATAAGTTTGCTCATTGGCTATAATTGCGCAAAGGCTTTGGTTCCTTTGGAGGTTATTCCACCATCAGGAGATAGTCTTTATGCACAGTAAAGTATTTTAGGTTGTACTATTGTTGGAACCATTTCTACCGAATGTGAATCAGATGATATTGACTTTAGAGCTTCTCGTGTTGTTTTCATATCCAAGAATCATGATCATTTGCCAGTGCCTGTGGCTCATTTCACTTTGAGGTAAAAAATTAAAGAAGTTTTCCCTTCTAATGTTATCAAGATACTTGAAAAAGACTTCACTAAATTGGAAACTGATACTGTAAAACTGTCTACTGAAGATCGTAAATTCTCCCACATTTTATAGGATAAATTGTCTTTGTCTGTATCGGTACGGTTCGTTAGGCCTTTGCCTTTTAGAAGAGATGATTCATCGTTTTCATATTGCATGTCTAATGCTCTGACGGTTGTGCTTTCTTGTTAAACATTTGGAAAGGGACAAATTGTCGTATGATCAGTACATATGATTTATGAATGTTATGCTTGAATGAGGCTATGCAAAAGTTCCTCAACCTGAAATTGTTAATGAAGGTTGTTTTTATATTCCACTGCCTGGATAACTTCAAAAAACCATGCAAAGTCACAGTTGTTTTTTTTTGACTGCAGTGCTCGTTGTAATGGAATTGAAATCAATGATTAGTTGCTTTAGGACTCTCATCTAATGACCTATTTATCTGGAGTCTTGTGCAGTTTTTGCAAAGCGTCTATTGCAATTTCTTGTGACATTGAGAAAATGTTTTATCAGTTTAAAGAGAAGTAAGAACATAGAAATTATCTTAGGTTTTTGTGGTATGAAAAGGGAAATTTTTCTAGCGAGCCAAAACATTTTGAATGACTGTTCATTTGTTCGGTAATGTTATTACCAGGTTTTGCAAATTTTGGCATGAAGAAGGAGGCAGATGATGGTGAGCCTGTGTTGGGTAAAAGGTAGCAGAGGTTATTTGTAAAGAGTTCTATGTTGACGATGATCTTACTTCAGTTTCTAAACCTTCAGATGCTATTGAACTTATGAGAAATACACAAAGACTCTGTGCCCTTCATGAGGTATGGTTACATAAGTTTTGTTCAAACTCGACAAAGGTTTTAAAGTTAATACCTATAAAACATGGTTGTCATTTGTTTAAAAGCCTTCATTTTAACAATTTTAACAATTTAGTAGAGCATATTTGTGTATTAAGTGGTCAGTTTTGGTGGATTGTTTTCAATTCAAGGTGCTTTTGATAGAAAAGACTTTGTCCAGGCGAAGTATTCTGTGAACTAGCAGTTCGGTATTTGATCCACTAGGGTTTGTGTCGACCTTCACTGTTGAGTGCAAGCAAATCCTATGAGAGGCATACCATTAAGATAATGAATGGGACACTCCTGTCAAATCAAGTTCGGTCTAAATGGCTTGAGTTGAAGACCGAAATTTGGCATTTACATGATGTGAAGAACGATAGATGTATCAAGACTTGTTATTTTTGGAAAGTCATTTCAGTGGAGCTTCATCACTTTTGTGATGCTTCAACATTGGTGTAGGGTCAGTGTTCTTATGTGTGCTTGTTTGATATTCTTCCATGGATACATGTCTCATTTTTTTTTTTCTTTTTTAAAGCTAGAGTTGCTCAATTGAAACTGATTTCACTCGCAAGGATAGAGTCAACAGCTATGATATTGTCAGTTAGGATTAGTAGCATTTTCTACAAAGAGTTCAACTACTCAGGTGTCAAGAATTTCTATTATACTGATAGTCGCGTAGTTCTTGCTTACAATGATAATGAGGCTAAATGGTTTTACGTGCTTGTAGCCAATCGTGTCCAACAGATGAAGAACCTGTCATCAACTCCTGAGGAGGTGTTTGTTAACAGTGATAAAATTCCTGCGGCTATTGCATCACATGGTACTTCTGTTTGGAGACTTTTGAAAGATTTAAGATGGTTCAGAGATCCCTCTTTTCTGTAGGTGCCAGACTTTGTTCCCGAATCATTGTTAAGCATAAAAATTTTGTGTTATATTCAGGTGTAGTCCATGGAAATTAGCTTTTCAGGTCAAACAAATTGCAATATTTTGTTTCATTACATGAACATGTTATATGGACTCTAAGGAACACCATGTCCAAAATGGGACAAATTCGGCCATTTTGAAGTAGTGAAAATCACACTTTTAACGTTTTTGGAGGGTACATTTTTCCTAATTTTCCCGTTTTTCTCCAAAACGGTTCATCGTACGGGTAAGAAATATAGGTACAAAGAAAGATAGAAAATTAGATTCTACGCATGTCTGTTTCTATAAGTATTGACCGTAAAAATTAAAGTTTTTGCGCAAACAAGCCCGGAATTGGAATACACATTTTGGAGAAACTGAAAAAAAATCGATTTTGTACTTACATTTACCTAAATATCTCTTAAACTACTAACTTTACGGTAAAATGTCATAGAATTGCTCCTTTGAAGTGAGGATTTTTCTTCATTTTGACGTATTTACTTTCCATTATATCTTGATATTTTGTAAATGAAACACATACACATAAATAGACACAATATTAATTCATGCATAACAGATGAAAATAGAAGATTCAGTAAAACAAATTGCAATGGCTTATTCTATGAACGAATGTGTCATTTGGACTCTTTGGAACACCACAGTAAATAATATGACAAATTTGGCCATTTTGAATTTGAGTAAATCCATATTCAAAATGGCGACCGTTCTCACTGTTTGAACTGACGTATCTTCTAAAATTTCCACTTTTTAACGCCTGCATGGCCGATGACAGAGCAGTATCGTCCATTGTCCATGATGACATCAGAGAACATCTTGATACCATTTAGAAGATTTCATTTCCTTATAGATGCTACAGGCCAGGATGGTCCGGCTTTATGCAGACCATTACCCGAGGTAGCCATTTAGGAAAAGCATCCTTCCACTTCTTACCAATGGTTGACTTGGATCCAAACAATTTAAGCTGTATCTTTACTACCCTAATGTTTGTAAATGACGAGTGCATGAAATACAACATATCGCCTGTCATCACATTTGATCAACCCTTGTGGCTCAAGGCAAGGCATATCATCAGCCATGAAAACCAACTCAAACATATTGTTCTACCTCGGGCCATTCCATACCTTAATGAGCTTCCTGGGCACTATGGGTCACATCATGAAAGATAGTGGACTGAGAACACTACTGGAGCTTGTGTATGGGCCCAGCACTGCCAAAGAATGCTTCCATTTTTTGCTGCCTCTGGACACAATAACTACACAAAATCAGCACATCTATTCCTCCAGGACATGGTGGACCTACAGAAAACGAATGAGAAACTCTATGACCAACTTACTGAGTCTGGTTTGTTCTTCATTAGGAGATCGGACATATACTGGGCTGGGTTAGTACCAGATCTTGTTAATGAAATCCATAAAGTCAATAGGAGGCTTAACACATGGACGAGGTATGGATGAAATTTAACGAACAAGATGGTTACAAGCCATGCCAGTCTTTGCTCAGATAAGTGATGAAGTAAAGAGTGTCCCGGAAAAGACTGGCACTGAAAGAAACAAAGACTTGACTGAATCCAGAAGGATGAGAGACCAGGAGGATACTTCAAAGATTTTCCAGTACCTAGAACAACATAGTCCTTTCACAGAAAATGAGTATTTGTACAACATTATTTCAGGATTATCCTCACCACAGTCAAATGCTCACCTTGGCAAAGATTTTGGGAACATTATAATCAAAATGATGGAAGACCAAAATGCAGCAAACTATATCTTCAGAAAGAAACACAAAATCAAGACAGTGGGTTAGAAGATAGTAACAGATGGAGTTGAAGTGCAGGTAGATCCTCAAGCTCTATTTCCGCTGTTTACTTGTGATAGCCAGTAATGCTGAAATCAGCTTAAGTTAAATCATGAGGTTTGAGCTCTCTGTATACCCACCATCACTGTTCACAAGCAATGGACTTCCTCAAAGTGCCACCAAATCTCAGCTTGCAGATACCATAGTAAAATCCACTATAAGTCAAGCTGAGTCAATCCCTGATGCTGAATGTTCTGTTTTTTGATGGTGGATCCTTGCTTCAACGCATCAAATGGACTGCAGGAAAAACATATGAAGATATTGCATCCAAATATGTTGTTCTTGTCAAGAAAAATAGGTATCCTATTGTTGTCTTCGATGGATATAGCAATACTGCATCGACAAAATATGTGACTCATCAAAATTGTCCTAGGGGCTTAAATGTTGCCCCAGATGTTCACCTGACACGCACTAAAGTCTTTACCTTTGGAACTAAGGAGGCATTTCTAGCAAACCATAAAAAAAAAGAGATTTATCAACTTTCTGTCTGAAACTCTGAAGGAGCATGGTGTATCTGCAAAGCATGCAGAGGGAGATGCAGATTTTCTAATAGTACAAGAGGCAGTTAACATTGCAGTTAGCAAGGTAACACGTTATAGCAGAGGATACTGACATTTTGGTGCTTCTCTGTCATCACATGAAGTCTACCAGTCAGCCCCTGTTCATAGTATCACAGAAATCCAATATGAAGCATCCCATTTGGAATATTGGAGAAATTATTGCACGACTCGGTGAAGAATGCTGCTGGTGTTTGCGATTTATGCATGCTCTGTGTGGATGTGACACCACGTCAAGGTTAAACAAAATAGGAAAGGGAGCTGTACTGAAAAAAAACAAAGTGTTCTCTGCGAGTGTGCTGTGGCATTCTTGTCTCCCAGCTCAACTCACGAGGAAATAAAAATAGCAGGAGAACGAGCAATTATTCAGATGTACAGCTCTAACAGTGATTGTGCAAATCTTGATGACCTAAGAAAGAAAAAGTTTTAGGGCAAAGTCATCAAGAGTTTGAGAAGTGTTGATGTGAAAGACCTGCCACCTACTAGTGATGCAGCAAAATATCACTCATTCCGGGTTTATTATCAAACACAATTCTGGCTAGGTAACAGTGATATTAAACCTGACGATTGGGGCTGGAAGAGAAATGGAGGAAACTTAATTCTTTGCATGATGGACAACAGCTCTGCGCCTGATGCCTTGCTGAGAGTAATCAGATGCAAATGCAAAGGCTTTTGTGACACTCAGCACTGCTCATGCAAAAAAACACGGGTTATATTGTACAGATTTTTGTGAGGAGTGTCAAACTAGCAATTGTGTTAACATATCAATAGACGAAGACACTAAAACATGATTAATTTAGTTTGTGCATGTATTTTGAGCAACAATGATTGCATTTTTTTATTACTGTTATTTTCAAACCGTCAAGAGCTAGTCAATAGTTTGATGTTTGTCATTTTAGTTAATCTTGTATATATTACAACCATTGTAAAAACCCAAGTAAATTGCAAAGGTAATTTTCTTCTTGAAAATATTAAGTGCAGCCTTCATTTAAATCAGGGGCCCACAGTAAAATTTCATTGTGTGAATGGAAGTGTCCTCTAAAATTTCCACTTTTAAATATATATATATATATATATATATATATGTATATATATCTATATATATACTATATATAATATATATATATATATATATAAATATATATATATAAATATATATATATATAGATATATATATAAATATATTATATATAGTAATATATACTATTATATATAAATATTATACTACTATATATATATAGATATACATATTTATATATAAATATATATACTATATATGATATATATATATAGTATATATACTATATGAACTATATTATATTATATTTATATATATATATATACTATAGTACTATAGTATAATATGATATATATATAATATTATATAGATATATATATAGATATATTAATATATAAATATATATATTAAAAAGTGGAAATTTTAGAGGACACTTCCATTCACACAATGAAAACGGCCGCCCTTTTTAATACGGAATTACGCAAACTCAAAATGGCCGAATATGACTGTTTTTTTTTTTTTTTATTTACTGAGGTGTTCCAAAGAGTCCAAATGACATATTCGGGCATAGAATAAACTATTGCAATTTGTTTTACTGAACTTTCTATTTTCATCTGTTTTGTATGAATTGAAATTGTGGTCTCTTTTGGTGTAGTGTGTTTCTTTTCCAAAATATCAAGATATAATGGAAGGTAAATACGTCAAAATAAAGAAAAAAGTTTCAACTCCAAAGGAGCAATTCTATGACATTTTACCATAAAGTTAGTAGTTTAAGAGATATTTAGGTAAATGTAAGTACAAAGTCAATTTTTTCAGTTTCTCCAAAATGTGTGTGTATTCCAATTTCGGGCTTGTTTGCGCAAAAACTTTAAATTTTAGGGTAAATACCTATAGAGGACAAACATGTGTAGAATTTAATTTTCTATTTTTTTTGTACACATACCTCTTATTCGTACGATGAACCATTTTGGAGAAAAACGGGAAAATATGGAAAAATGTACTCCTCGAAAAACGTTAAAAAGTGTGATTTGCACAACTTCAAAATGGCTGACTTTGTCCCATTTTGGATATGGTGTTCCTTAGAGTCCATATAACATGTTCATTGCAATAAAATAAAATATTGCAATTTGTTTGACTAAATAACCATTTTTGGCCTATTTCCCATGGACTAGTGATTCTGAAGTAAAAAAGAATGTGTCAGCTCAAAGCACGTCTGTGAAAGCCAAGAATTTAGGATTGTAGAGTGAATCTATGCATTTTACTATCCTGGATTTGCTTGGAGAAAGCTGTTGGATTGTCTCAAAATTGCACGATCTTAGCGAATATAAAGTTTCATGTGGTACGGTGTCTCTATATGAAAGTGTTTCTGCTGAGGATATACAGGAAGCAGTAATTAAAATTTTGCAATTCACCCAAGATCCTTTCTTTCATTTAGAGCTTGATCAGCTGAAAGAAAAGTGTAGCATAAGTAAGTTTAGCAAACTTCACCACTTTGACTGTGTCTTGAATGACCATGGTCCTTTGAGATTAGGTGATAAGTTATCTCATAGTGATCTTATAGTTATGATGAAAAAATGTCTAGTAGTATGATATATAGGTCATGTTACGTGTTTAGTTATGGATTACTGTCACTCAAAAGACGCTCACACAGGGAAATGGTTTGATTTGTAATGTAGTTTGATTTCAGAGGTGGTTTGGATTATGAATGCCAGTTCAGTAGTTGCTCGTTTTATTTTAAAATGTGTTGCCTGTAGAAGGAATAGACAGAAAACTCGTGTATCAGAAAATGAGGGATCTTCCAAAGGATCCTGTACTATCCCTCTCAATGCTTCTGGTTTAGTGCCTGCGAGCAACTACTTTAGACCATTATGTTGTAAAACCAGGAAAGAAAGAGCTCAATAGATATTGTCTTGTTCGTGCTTATGTGTTTCCGTGCTGTGCATCTGGAAGTTGCAGATTCTCTGTCCCTTAGATTTTTTCATCAATGCTCTAAGATGATTTATACCTATCCCGTGGCATTTCAGGATGTTTAGGTGTGATAATGCCACGAATTTTGTTGGTGGAAGGAGTTTGAAGCAGGTGAAGTCGGTGAATTTCTACTCGATCAAGATTGCAAATTTTGAGTTCAATTTTAACATGCCTACGGTAAGTCATATAACAGGCTCTTAGAAGCTCTAGATCAGGACTACAAGGAGTAATTTGTCTGTGATTTTGTCAAATCATGTTTACCATCTTGATTAGGATGGTTTGAGGACTTACTTGTGTGAGTCATCTGACATTGCTAATAATCGTGCTTTGTCTGTGGAGAACTTGAATGATCCAACATTGGTTCCTCTAACTCCAAATCACTTTTCTCACGATGAAGGCTAAGTTGTTGTTTTACCAAACATAGAATTTTGTGATATA
Source organism: Palaemon carinicauda (assembly GCF_036898095.1). Taxonomy (NCBI): domain Eukaryota; kingdom Metazoa; phylum Arthropoda; class Malacostraca; order Decapoda; family Palaemonidae; genus Palaemon; species Palaemon carinicauda. The sequence continues at coordinate 39,781,298 of NC_090753.1, read as the reverse complement.
TGCTATGGACATACGTGAAAGATGTCCTAGGATACAGGTTTTGGGCTCGTTTCAGGAATGAGTATCTATTGCAATTATAGAAGCTTCAAAAATGGAATGCTCGACATTGATATTTTGTCTGTAGGTGATATTGTCATTATTAAGGAAGATAATTCCACTAGAGATTGTTGGCAGTTAGCTCGTTTTGTAGAGTTATTTCCAACCGTTGAAGGTTTAGTGCGTAAAGTGGATACTTGTAAGTTGGATAAAGATGGAAAACGTTCCAATGACGTTTCCTATCTAACTATGCTTAATTGATACTCAATTTAAGAATTTGTGTATAGCATAGTGTTTCAGGGGTATTCCCCGCCGGGGAGACTAACTCTTACTATTCTGTATATTTTATTTGTTTTGTTTATGTTCCATGATTAACATTGTACTTATGTTTGTTTATTACACATTATATTTGTTTCGTGTACGCTTCATAATTAAAATTGTAGTTTCGTTAATATCTATTGTGTATTAAATGATCACGTTCATTATATATCAAGTGTGCATGTTTATTGTACATCAAGTGTGAAAGTAAGGTTTTGGTAAGAATTAATTTGGTAAATCATTTTTCAAATTATATAGAGGAGCTATGTAATGATGATCACATTCAATAAACTTTTAAGTCAAAATTTTTGCTTTGGTTGTTATTAAATGCACCGTCCACCACGAACTAAGATATAACAGGTGATGTAAAGGTGTCTTTATATAGAGTATATTTTTGAGTAATGTCTCCAATTGATGTTCAAAAGGTACAATCTGGTTTTGACGTAAGACTTTGTTACGGAGTTTTCATGGCAGCACTTCAGTAACTATTGTTTCAAAAGAAATTAATTCATGTAAATCATGTTTTGTATTTACTTGGATATTGTGAGTTCAAGATTGTTTTGCTTTGAATTTAGTAATGCGTTGGCTATTATATTGTGTTAATATTTAACCCTCGAGTGACGTAACCTCTCATATCAGTGTAATGAAGTAGCGTGTGTAAGTACGACTTCATGACTTCACTTTTGTTTCTATGTTAATGTGATTGTAGAGTTAATTTTTTTGATGTTATATTTCTTCTTGTTGGAGTTTTACCTGTTATACCATCTGATTTATGGATTAGCATAATAAACGGTGTAAGCAAAAACACTTGAGACCTATTTACTCTTCGTGCTATCTGCTGTGCAGCCTTGAATCTTATGTCAGTCACACTATATATATATATATATATATATATATAATCCAGTATCAACGAAGCATACTAATGGCTTTCATTCCAATTTTAATTTTGCTATTTCTGTTAGTCACTTCATTGCCTATTTAGGCTATATATGTTTGTATATACATAATCATATGTTTATACTTTAAACATAAAGCAGGAGTAAATCCGTGGGCCTATAACATACAAAACACACAAACAAGAAAAAGACAAAAATATAGACAACAATTAAACGGACAACATAAAACCCCTTATATACCGTTAAGCAATGCACATTAAAGATAAAGCCTTGGGCCTTAGGCGTTTGGAGGTCACAGAAAGGGTCTGGCTGGATCAACGCTCTTTTATTTCAACCACCGGACTAGTTTCACTAAATACTTTTGTTCTTCTAATAAAATTATTATTCTTTTATGGTCGGTAATACTTCACCAATTAAGATGCCTGTTCGTCGAATATGATTCTTTTAATTTATTTATCGTAATTAGATTTAATTTAAAACTCAATAGAAAAGTATGTTACCCTTTTCTATTTCTGTATTTATTGTAATTACTGTAATTCGAAAGTCAATAGAAAAGTAAGATTGGTTTTTTATGCGAGTATTAATTATTTTAGTAATGACCAGACAACGGACACCTAAATTTCAAAGATAAAATGAACAAATGCTCATACAAAACAAAGGCTATTCTGCCACAAAATGATTCTTAAAAACAAGTAATTAAACCTAGAAAAACAAGGCTGATCTAGACTTTCTAATACCTTCCTCCCCAAAAACAAAAACAAAAATTATTCCAATAGAATTTTTTTTTTTAATACAAAACATGAAACCTGTAAAGAGAAAAGGATTAACGCATCACTCTCAAGACAAAGTAAAGTCTCAGGGTGAAACCTGAAATAAGAATTCTCATTAACAACACTACAACAAACGCGTATCAATAACTGAATTGTCCCACAAAGAAAACTTACCAGCCTAAACAAGACAGAAAACATAAATAAAAATAAACCATAGGGTCAAATTAGCATAAAATAGTAACCACCAGACACTGACTGTCTCAAATTCAGCCAATTACATTGAGTTTACACATAACAGACACTACCACAGTAATGACCGGCCGCACTTTGGTCACTATAGGCTTTTCTTTGGTTCAAAAGAAAACATACAAATTATCAAATACCTTACTAAGAAAACCTATTAACTAACAACCCAAACTCCAAGCGAAACACACACTCATATTCATCCTCACATCTCCAAGATTAACGCAAACCAATTAAAGAGACGAGAAGGGCGAGGGGAGGGGGAGCCAAGTCGTGATCAAATCTATATCCTTGAAAGGGCATCGGGAATTCGATTCTCTGATCACTTAACGTGTTTAATCACAAGCGAGAATTTTTGCAATTGCAGAGCCCAACGTAAAATTCTGTGGTTGGCGCCTTTCATGCGCTCGATGAAAACCAATGGGTTGTGGTCTGTCCATATTTCTATGGGAAAAGAAAAATTTGTCACATAAGGCTTAAAATGCACAAGAGTACGCACCAAGGCGAGGGCCTCCTTTTCAATGGTGGAATATTTTCTCTCGGTGGCCAGTAGCTTTCGGCTATAATATGATACAGGATGAACCTCTCCTACCTCGTTCCTTTGAAAAAGGACACCCCCAATACCTATGTCACTGGAATCCACTGTAATAATAAAAGGTCTCTGGAAATTAGGAGAAGTCAGTTTTGGATTAGATACTAATACCATCTAAAGTTTAATAAATGCCTCCTCATACTGAGAAGACCATATAAACTTCTGCCAATTCTCTAACAACTTGGTAAGTGGTTGAGCAATGTCCGAGAAATTTTGCACGAATCTGCGATAATAACCAGTCATGCCCAGCACTCGCCAAACTTTTCTGATATTGCACGACCTCTTTAAATTTATGATAGCCTCAAGGATGGCTTGTTTAGGTGCCACCTGACCCAAACCAACCTCGTGACCCAAATAACAAACCTTTGCCTTACCAAATTCACATTTTGCTAAATTAATAACCAAACCAGCAGACTTAAGGGGCTCAAATACCTTACGCAATCACGCCATATGCATACTCCAATAATCACTATATACAAACAAGTCATCAATATAAATTTCAGTTCCCTTTAAACCACAAACAACTGTATTCATAATCCTCTGGAAAGTACTAGCGGCATTTTTCATCCGAAAGGGCATTACTTTACACTCGTAAAGCCCGAAGGGAGTTACCAATGCAGAAATCTCTCTTGCTCGATCAGACAGGCGAACCTGCCAATACCTTTTCAATAAATCCATTTTCGTAATAAACTTAGCAGCCCCTATGTGATCGAGACAGTCATCTATCCGAAGTAAAGGAAAAGAGTCATTCTTAGTGTGTGTGTTAACCTTATGGTAGTCTACACACATACGGAACTTTCCGTTGGACTTCTTAACACGAACTATCAGGGAACATCATGGACTAACGGAAGGTTGGAGGAGATCGTGTTCCAGCATATATTTAATCTCCTTATCAACTATATCCCTCTTAATGGGATTCACCCGATAAGGACTCTGTTTTACAGGAGAAGCATTACCCACATCTACATCATACTCAAGAAAATTAGTTCGACCTGGAGAATTCTGAAATAAATCTGGAAAAGAAGAAATTAAATTAATTACATCCCTCCTTTGAGCAATCTCCAGATGCTCCAGCCCTTCTTTCAAAACTTCTAAATTTTGAATATCATCAAAAAGAGCATCAATAGACACGTGACAGATCAAATCCTCCAAATCCTCTGAAAGTAAATCCATAACCTACACCACAGGCTCATAAACAATAGCAAGAGGATCATGTCTATCAGAAGTATAGAGTTTTAACCTATTTATATGGAATATCCTGCGCTTCCGTTTGTTCCCAGGAGCCTTTATTTCATAATTCACCTCTGACAACTTCCTCAACACCTTCCAGGGTCCCTTATATCTTGGTTCAAGGAAATTGCCAGAGTCAGTACTTAAAACTAAAACTTATTCTTCGGGCTCAAATGACCATGCTTTAGATTTCCTATCGAAATTTTATTTCATAGCAGCCTGAGAACTAGACAATTTTTTTCTGGCCAATTTCCAGGCTCTAGATAATTTTTTTCTCAAGTCCTCCACAAACTCTCCTACGTTTGCATCCAGTCCTCGATCAGTCTCAAGCATCTCATGAAAAATCTCCAAAGGCCCACGTACTTTGTGTCCAAACACCAGTTCGAAAGGAGCTACACCGGTTGAAGAATTTGGGTGATTTCTTAGAGCAAAGAGAGCAAAGGGAAGCCCTTTATCCCATTCCTCCCCTTGTTCATAACAATACTTTTTCAAAATAGATTTAAGGGTCTGGTGGAACCTGTCCACCATCCCCGACTATACGGATGATATGGTACACTGGTCTTCTGCCGAATGGCCAGTTCAGCACACTTACCTTTAAATACCTTACTAGTAAAATTTGTACCGCAGTCGGTTTGAATAGTACGAGGGGGACCATACCTGGAAAAGAATTCAATTAGTTTGTCAAATACAACCTTACAGGTTATCCTTCTCATTGGGAAGGCCTCGGGGAATCGAGATGCTCCATCCATAATTGTCAAGAGATGGGTAAATCCAGACTTAGTTTTAGGCATAGGCCCAACCACATCAATAACTAATTCTACAAAAGGCTCACCTATCGCAGGAATTGGATTTAACGGAGCTTTAGGAATAATTTGGTTGGGTTTCCCCATCACTTGACAAACCTCACAGTCATTAATAAATTTTTTCACAGATGATTTTAATCCTGGCCACCAAAATAACATTCTGCCAACTTTCGAGAAGTTTTACATACACCGTAGTGGCCAGAAAAATAATCATCATGTGCAAGACTCAAGACAGACCTACGGAATTGAGATGGGACAACAATTTGCTCAGATCATCAGTTAAATTACGACTAATCCGGTATAGTAAACCATTAATCACACAAAACCTGGATTTAGTCAAATCCGCAGTGTCACCTAAATCAAAATTAAATTCCTTTTTCTGAGCTTCAATAAATGAAGACCTGTCCCAATCAGGTCTCAAAACATTGCTAACCACACTACTACCACTACTATCTAAAGAACAGGGCTTCTCTACATCTACTTCTAAACTACTTAAGATTAAATAATCGTCATTATCAATTAAATTCGCAGCTTTTACTGCTGCACGGGTTGTTACTGCAACTAGACAGGTGTGCACAGACAATATGGGGAACAACTCCTGTCCTTGGGTATTTAACATATCATTATGCAAAATGCCGTCAATTCCAGGAATAAGGAGACTCTCAACAACTGCCAATCTGTCACTTTATCATAACCAGGGAAAGACAATCTAACCTCCACTAAAGGAGCTAGACCCCTCCCAGAACAACAAAATTTCCTGTATACTCAACTAAATCTTTCAAAGATTCTTTCAAAACCAGAGACCGAGCTGACCATGTGTCCCTCAAAAATTTCACACCACTAGTTTTAGAAGTAGATATTAATTTACCAGGCAAATTTATTTATCATAAAGTAGTCATGACTCCCTTCTGCTAGAAGACTGACTACTGCTACTACTACCACCATTACTAGTGCTAGCTACTGGACAGTTTTCAACTATGGGATTACTGATAACAGGTTTACAAGTAGATATTAGTGACACAGGATTATTATTAATCCTTTGGAGGTACCTTCTTCTGGCATAACACTGTGCCTGATAATATCCCTGCTTATTACACCAAAAACAAGTCCCCCTACCTCTATTACCTTCAAAAAAGACACAAGTGTCCTGTCCACTCGAGACTTTTCCCTGGTTACTATTGGGGTTATGATTATTATCTAGTGAATTACCCTGCCCACGAGTATTCACAAAAGAGCCTGAACTCCGAAAATTAACTGGCCTAGCAGATTGAAAATTCACATCCTTATTCCCAGAACTACCAGACCCAGTTCGATGGGTCAATACAAACTTGTCAGCAATTTGGGCAACCTTACTTAAATTAACAGCTTTTACCTTTTCTATATAAATTTTAAATTCCTTACTGCATGACTTCTTGAATTCTTCTAGAAGCATGAGTTCTCTTAAAAAGGAGAAAGAGACCACCTAGCGGCTTTTTAACCAATGATCAAATTGTTCCTCCTTAAGCCTAGCAAATTCCATTTAAGTAAGGGAGGCCTGCTTTGTAAAATTTCTGAACTTAAGGCGATAGGCTTCAGGAACCAAATCATATGCCTTGAGGACTACAGCCTTAACCTTATGATAATCACGGGTAATACCTTCTTCCAAGGCATTGTACACTAATTGCCTTGCCCACCAACCTACATTGAATTAGTACAGTCCACATTTCTGGGGGCCAAGACAACCGAGTGGCAACACGTTCAAATGCCTTGAAAAATTCTGGAACATTCAACTCGTCAAATACTGGCACCAATTTCAAGGCCTCACCTACATTAGATTTATCTTGTGAGTAGCCCCAAGGTGTACTAAAATGATTAGAGGTGCCCTGCAGCCTAGCAATTTCCAAATTGATATTGGCCATCTCCAATTCATATCGCCTCGCCCTCTCATTCTCTTCAAATTCTAGTTTCATCAATTCTATCCGTTTACATATTAAATTAAATTCACCGTCCTCCTTGGACTCCACCAAAGGAACCAGAGGATCTTCTGGCGCAGGGTTTCCTACAGATTTGAACAGATTAGTGGAAACATTTAGTTTCAGAGGCATATTAGCCTGACCCTCATAAATAGTTCCTGTCCGGGGAGGATCCTTAAACAAAGTTAGACCTACATTAACACTTATTTTGTCATCATCATTAATCATACTACCCTCATGCTCAGAGTCACTACTACTTGGAATCTCATACTCCTTCACCAAATGTTCAGCCTGAGCCAGACCTTGAGCGACTTTACTTTTAACAGCTACCAGCAATTGATTTTTCGTATCCGCTGCCCTCAACGGAATACCTAACCACCAGGCACAATTTACCAAACAAGTCTTATTCAGTACTGGCAGATGTTTTATACAATCAACTGAGCCTAAAAACTCTGCGGGGTCAAACACAAAATCCTCCATTGTACCAAACTTAGCAGGGAAGAAAGGTAATACTCTATAATTAGAGAAAATATTGTCAAATTAACAAATTGCTGTTCCACGGACCAAAACACAGAGTAAATCTGAGAACAATCTAGTCACGGTCGCCAAATTGTTACAACCCTTAGCAATTGTTACAACCATTGGAGTTGTTATAAAAGTTCTTATTATAATTTTTGTCCCGTAATAAATGTAACTCAGTGCTAAAGGTCAGCGGAAACAAACACTCAAGAAAACTTAACAATATTTAATACTTAAAAATTACAAAATTTATATCAACATTGTTAAAATGACAAATAGCATAATTTAATAACAAGGAAGGACAAATACCAGTCCTTTGAATCACACTGGATTCCCTAAAACTAAGAAGCTAAATCATAACAAAGACAGGAGAAATATGTGTTATAAACTTATTTGGATCAAACAATTTTGCTGGCCAGACCAAAAATTACCTTAATACTAATTCCAAGAAAGAAGGAAGACAGAGTAAATAAAACAGGAAAACCATTATAAATCCTACCTATCAACACAAAACTAAGCACAAGAAACCTTGTCTATAATAAACCTACTGGAAGACGTTATGTAGTCACGACGCAAATATGACTATATATATATATATATATATATATATGCATATATATATATATATATATATATAATACAAGATTAAATGATACAAAGGATGTATAGTTCTTCTCACTTCAGTGGATGTATCAGAGGAGAGACAAAACTAGGGCCGCGATCCACTTGCCATAACAGCTATCAGGGCAGGTCCTGAACGCCAGATCATAACCATAAAGGGAAAGCAATCCCAAACGAAAATCAGAAAATCTTTGTCTTACCTGGCGTTAGCCTCCCTACAGGCCACCTCACGAGCTTGCATGCTCCCAAAACCACAGCAGCTGATTGGAGACGGAAGTGCACCAATTCCCTGGGAATTCCTCCTCGTCAGGGAAAGGCAGAACTGGCTCAAGTCGCAGGTGACAAGAGCACCTGCAGACAACAGATCAAGGCGAGGTTCAAAAGCTTATCCAAAGAATCGTCCAAATCAGTCCAAATAAACTGCCAAACAATCGTCATCCAAAGTCCAAATCAGTATGCTGCTCAAGGTAAGATATCAGGGGAGTGCTCAAGCCCGAACTGAACTCTGTCCGAACACCAACGTCCAGACATCAAGTCGCGTTCATAAACACTCGTGTATATATATATATATATACATATATATATATATATATATACATATATATATATATATATATATAAATATATATATACATATATATATATATATATATATGTATATATATATATATATATATATGTATATATATATATATATATATGTATATATATATATATATATATATAAATCGTTAAAACGATAGTTTGGTTATATAAACAACCGGGGAGGAGGCGCCTAAAGACACAGAATTGTTAAATCAAGCACTTTACACTAAACACTTGAAATGACCATACAACGGACACTTAAATTTTAAAGATAAAATAAACAAATGCTCATACAAAACAAAGGCTATTCTGCCACAAAATGATTCTTAAAAACTAGTAAACAAGGCTGATCTAGACTTTCTAATATATATATATATATATATATATAAATATATATATATATATATATATATAGATATATAGATATACATATATATATATATATATATATGTGTGTGTGTGTGTGTGTGTGTGTGTATCCAGCTTTTTAGTTCTTCTCCTTTGTCCTTGAAAACTAATTGTTAAAATTAGTCGTATTTCTTTCGTAAACGATAATAAGTATGGAATATAAAAAAGAGAGAATATAAGAGATAAAAAATATTGACAGGCAAAAATAAATCAATAGATAAGGCAGTGGCTTATTATGAAATAGGTTTATAAAATTTTTCTAATTAGAACAGGTAGATAGGAGATGATTTCATTGGATAATACTAAGATAAATTTGAAAGAAATGTTGTACACAATTTGATACTCAGGGATTTATTTTTATCAAGTTTAGAAAATGATTAAAATTGTAATAGGTAAATAAGTGATGATTAGGGTTAATTTAATAAAACTAAGAATATTTTGAAAGAAATATTTCGTACAATTTGATCCACCTAGAAATTGTTAACGACTATTATTCACCAAACTCATTCAGCCGAGTGATGGTGAGTTATAGTCTTCAACATCTTGTATTGGCGCATCAGGTCAATAGGAGTCTTGGGTGTAATTGCAGAAGACCTTGCTAATGCAGATTTTTATGTACATCGAAAAAAAATTTTCCCTGATTGCCAGATCCTATCTTCATAGGGGAGAGCATTAGTGTTAGAGAGAGAGAGAGAGAGAGAGAGAGAGAGAGAGAGAGAGAGATCAAGTCTAGACAAAGTAGGTTTTGTAGAAATGTTGGGAATACAAAGTATAATAAAACACTTTTCCAATAACAGAGAGAGAGAGAGAGAGAGAGAGAGAGAGAGAGAGAGAGAGAATTTCTTTTCAGGATACTACCAACCTCTGGAAATGTTCCATCAATCTACAGGTGGGAGAATGCATTGGCCCTAAAGTTTATATGGCAAGACGGAAGAACCATGAGGTAAATGGAAGAGAAATTGCTTGAATATAAGGTCAGGGATTTCTGATGGCTCTGTTGCGTGCAGTCTGGGTTTACGGCTTCTGTTTCAATGTGCAAATTTACTCTTTATTTTGCTTAACATTATTTATGCCGTGATAATTTTCTAAGTTGTAATATAAATAAATTATTTTATTATATTTTGACCCCTAAATATATTGAATTTTATTATTATTATTATTATTATTATTATTATTATTATTATTTTTATTATTATTATTATTATTATTATTATTATTATTATGATATATATTCCATATGTAGATAGTTGTTCATCACACATGGATATTACTGTCTTCTATATCTATTTGAGCCGCATTATAGATTTCTTCATTGTATTCAATTTCTCCTCCAGGATTTTTAAATTGAGCCTGGTACTCGATGTCTTTAGAAAGGTATTTTCTAAATTTATGCCACAATGTTAAAAAACCAATAGTTTCAATGGTTTTAAGAAGGTCAAAGATGGTTCATCACTTTACATTAAATTCCGGGAATTTTTTTTATATGTTGAATCTGGCATTGATGTAAATGAAGCAGTTAACTATCCCATTAAATATCTAAAATCTTTAGAGCCTCCAGGATTCCCTCACTAACGTCTTCTATTGAAAGTTTTCGTCGGTGTTTTGCCCACTTACCGCCATTTACAATCAACAAAATGAGCTGAAATTCTGGAAATATTTATTTTACATTATGTAATACAAAATGTTTAAATTTCTTTGAAATTGGAAGTATTTCAATTTTCACCGGAGTCCTCTATCCCCCTTTGAACCATTCCCTTGACCTGAGCTAAATAAAGATGGCGTCATTTGCTTCACAGAAAAAAGTTATATAAGATCCATATTTTTGTTTTCATCTAAGTGTGTACAGCTTTGTTTCTAAAGCGGACAGATAGATAGACCGACAAACAGAGAGAGACAGACAAAGAGAGGGACAGAAAAACTTTGAGCTTTGTATATATATATATATATACATATATATATACACACACACACACACATATATATATATATGTATATATATATATATATATATCCATATATAGATATATCTATATATATATATATATATATATGTATATATATATATATATATATACATATATATATATATATATATTTATATATATATATATATATATACAGTATATATATATATATATATATATATAAATTTATGTATTTGTGTGTACTGTATATGCATATAATTATACTATTATTATTATTATTATTATTATTATTATTATTATTATTATTATTATTATTATTATTGTTGTTGTTATTTTTATTATTATTATTATTATTATTATTATTATTATTATTATTATTATTATTATTATTATTATTATTATTATTATTTGCCAAGCTACAGCCCTAGTTTGAAAATCAGAATGCTATAAGCCCAGGGATTGCAGCAGGGAAAATAGCCCATGAGGAAAGGAAACAAGGAAATAAATAAACTACAAGAGAGGCAATATTGAATGAAATATTTTAGGAACAATAGAAAACATCATTGTAAATATGTCTTATGAAAAAT
>NC_090753.1:39758593-39761093 GCF_036898095.1 Palaemon carinicauda | reverse complement strand
TTGCTGGTTCCGGGGCGGTTTCCCGAAGGACAATTTGGCTGAGGAAAGGCAGGTGTTAGAAAATGTGTAGTGAATACCTTATACTTAAAGTTAAAAGAGAAGGGTGGGGGGGAGGGGGGGATGAACGATTTTCTTGGGGAAAACAGGTAGTGGCCACTGATTGATAGTGTCAAGTGCAAGTGTAGAAGTGATTTTAAAAAAAAAAAAGGGCGAAACGGTGGTGGTGAGTTGTGTTGCGAAATTGTGCCGTAAAACCATGACAATTAAATTCGGTGGAAGAAGATATGTCTAATCCTACCCTTGTCCCGGCCAAAAAGGCCCGTATTGTCCGCAACCAGAGGGAGGTTATTGATGAGTTTGTGTAATACTGATATTGATATGCTTTTTTTTTTATCCACTTTTGGGTATTCTGTATTTTAGTTGCAGAGGTCATAAGAAAGAAATGAGTGAAATTATTTGCTTTATATTGTGTAAATTTTTAAATGCAATATTTATTTTTTTTTTTTTTTTGGTCTAAGATGTGTTTTTTCTTTTTTTTTTGGGGGGGGGGGGATTTCTATGTATATATGTTATGTTGCATTTCTGTTTAGTACATGGCAGGCCTCCTTATATCACAGACTAGTGAGGGCGAGTGCTTATCTCCTCCCCGGAGTGAGGAACTTGGGGGGGGGGGGAGGGGGGCAGGAGTATTATCCTAATTGTTGTATGCAAAATATGTGTTTTTTTAAAATGAGTTGAACGAACTCTTTAAGAGTTCTATGAGTGTCATAATTCAGAGGGCGCAATCACTGAACTCTGTTATACGTGACGTTTCGCTAGCATCAAAATGTGACAGTATATTTACATCACAGAAAAGAATTCCGCAAAACCTAACAATTCAGCATGTTGAGAGAGTAAGATTGCATCTTGCTTGTGAGAGTTAGTCAGTACCTTTTGAGCAGTCAGTAGAGAGTATCGGCCGTACACAGTGTATTCGCGAACCTTTTTGTAATAAAGTGAAAAAACCCATGTTCCGATGTCTCATTATCCGTTGACATTGAGACATATATATATATATATATATATATATATATATATATATATATATATATATATATATATATATATATATATATGTATATATATATATATATAAATGCTATGAAAAGCTATATATATATATATATATATATATATATATATATATATATATATATATATATATATATATATATATATATGCTATGAAAAGCTATATATATATATATATATATATATATATATATATATATATATATATATAATGTACTGTATATATATATATATATATATATATATATATATATATATACTGGTATATATATATATATATATATATATATATATATATATATATATATATATATATATATATATATATATATATATATTATATATATATATATAATATATACAGTATATATATATATATATATATATATATATACTGTACTGTATATATATATATATATATATATATATATATATATATATAAATATATATATATATATATATATATATATATATATATATATATATATATATATATATATATATAGCTTTTCATAATATATGGGAGATACCTTCCGCAGTTTCTCTGATGTTTCTGTTCGTGACTTTCTCCTATGTTCAAAGATGTTGACAGTCTAAATTCTGTTAATCAAACTCCTCATAATTTATGCCATCTTTTGTTTTCTCCAATCAACCTTGCTATAAACATATAGCTTATATAAATTTGTTTTCTTTAATTAGTTTCATATTAAAAATGAGTACATATTTTTTTCTCAACCTGTTTCCATCACTTTCCTGAGTTTCTTCGTTACCTTCACAATCAGGTAAGAATATTTCGTCCAGACATGTTTGAGCCAATGAGACTTGACAATGATGACGCCTGATAAGGGTCATCACCTATCGGGACACAAGACGTAGAAGCTAGATGAGAAAAAAGGGGTTTTTAGACGAGATCTGAATGTATATTCTGTTTTGACTCTGATGTCATTAGACATTCGGATAGGGTTTGTGAAATAGTTTCATCTTGGACAAAACAATGAACTCGTATAAGATACCAAATTGTAAAATATTGGCCTTTTAGTATAATAATTTACAAATATTAAGCATTAGACTTCATAAAATTATTTAATGCTCCATGCTTTAAAACTAATCTAATATCAGAAAAGTTTGTTAACTCACACCCATGAACGAAAGCTGTGAAACTGCTTGATTTTATGATTAGGGCGTTGTCATCATGGCTTTGTTCAATTAAATATCTTTAATCAAGCAAACGTATTTTCTCGTGGATAAGAACATAATTTTTTACCAAAGAAGAAGAAGAAGAAGAAGAAGAAGAAAAGAAGAAGAAGAAGAAGAAGAAGAAGAAGAAGAAGAAGAAGAAGAAGAAGAAGAAGAAGAGAAGATTGAGTGAACACCGACGAACTATAAACAATCTCGAAGAAAACAAAAAGGGAAACGGGATGACAAAAG
>NC_090753.1:39751093-39753593 GCF_036898095.1 Palaemon carinicauda | reverse complement strand
ACCTAAGGCATGGCTTCTTTATTTTCTTTTGTCTTTTCGCTTCCCCTTTGTCTCTTTTCTATTTATTCTTTGTTTTATTTTCTTTTAAGTATTCACGTTTCTTAATCGTTGAAGTAAAACTACAATGTTTTTCAATTACAATGAATAAGTGTTCATATAACCAAGTAATTCATACATATTAGACATCATTCACTGATGTAAATTCCTAATGTTATTCATCTCTCAAATTATATATACAACATATGTCTCTGTAGTTCATGATATGTCATATGAATTGTGTTCATATCTTCTATATTGATAAAATGTAAATGTTAGCGACTCTACCAGAAACAAAATTAATAAAAATCTTTGGAAAATTGTATAGTTATATATTGGTAATTTCAATGTAAGTAAAAGACTACAAAAGTAAGAAATAAGTAGTTAATGATTAATTATCGCCCATTTAACCTTTTATTTTATTTGCACTTAAATAAAAGAATTTGAATACGAGACGCTTCTTGATACCATGCTGTTTTATGTTTACTGGAATAATATGTAATGAATTGAAATACAAAATGAACCACCACAACAACGGATAAAATAATCAATAATCTCTTATAATCCTTTATTCTTCATTTTTATTTTCATATAAAAAAAAATTCGAATGCGATAAGCTTCTAAATGCCGTTTAATGTTGGTTTACTGCAAACAATGCGTAATAAAACTAAATACAAAATGAAAAGTCATTGTTTGCAAGCGTGACCTCTCGTATTTCCTTTTGACAAGCACACGACAATGAAAATTTCCCTTTCCCTTTCACAGTCTTTGGAACCAGAGCGTTGGAATGTGCTTTGTTCATACCGAAAGCTTTAATAGCGGACAGAATCAAATGTTTACGGATGGGTAAGAATCAGTTGAGAGTCTTTGTTATATTTATGTCAAAGGAGAGTCTCCTCTTTTTAAAAAGCAATGATATTTATATTATGGAGAAATTTTGAAAAAGAATTTACATGACTTTTCTAAATAAATTCATGCGGAGTAAGTAATATGTAAAAGATGAAAACATTTGGTATTTTAACCCCCCCCCCCCCCAAAAAAAAAAAAAAAAAAATTAGAAATATTTAGAAAAAAATTACATCTGCGATCTTCAAGAAAACAAGAAATTATATTTATTTGAATGTCGAATTTAAGTCAAAATAGCTACTATTTAACTTTTTTTTTTTCTTTTTTTTTTAGAAAACACCGCAAAAACATTGGCGTTTTATAAAATAAATCATTTAAGATAAAAAAAAAATCACGTTCATAAGATATTTTGAAAACACCATTTTACAAATTTGATTACATTCAGATGAAATTTAATTCATATGAAACAAAATATTTTAGAAATAGTCTTGTAGATATTCCATTCACACTGGATTCGAACTGATAATTACGAGAAATGATACACTGCATAAGAAGATAATGTTGTCTTTTCAACACATAAACAAAAAAAAATCGAAGTATTCGAATTATGAAATATCTTCCACCAACGTTGAAATTGATTGAAATGTGATGCAGCTGTTGCCATTACTTCAATTAATCGTGTATCGTCAGTTTGATAAAAGGACAATGGAAGAAAGTAGCGTGTGCATTACGTTTAATATATTTTTAAAGCTCTGTACACTTCAAAAATACTACTACTACTATTACTACTATTACTACTACTACTACTACTACTACTACTACTACTACTACTAAATAATAATAATAATAATAATAATAATAATAATAATAATAATAATAATAATAATAATAATAATAATAATAATAATTTACTACTGAAAAGGATATAATGAGCTATTTCTATGTCGAAATGCTTGTAATGATAAACTGATCAGATAATGTTCTCTAAATATGGAATAGTACAAATTAATATATATATATATATATATATATATATATATATATATATATATATATATATATATATATATATATATATATATATATATATATATATACATGTATATATATATATATATATATATATATATATATACCTATATATATACATGTATATATATATATATATATATATATATATATATATATATATATATATATATATATTTATATATACATATATTTATATATATATATATATATATATATATATATATATATATATATATATATATATATAATAAATCCCACCCATGGATAACGTTAACATAAACATTGACATAAAATCTCTTTTGAAGTTTTTTATGACAGCATTTAATTGGTAAGTATTCGGAAGGACATTAATCATTTGTCAGTAAACTGTATATGATAAGTACCAGATACATTTATTGGAATTATTCTCCATGAAATTTTATATAAAGCTTGTCATAATTTACACACCTGTTCACATTATAGTAAAAGAACATAGGTCACTTTTAAGAAATGCAATATTGATCTTTAAGCTATAGTTACACCACCAAATCTTCCTATCATACATTTTTGCATATCCTCGTCATAGCCCTCAAATATATGTAATGAA
>NC_090753.1:39743593-39746093 GCF_036898095.1 Palaemon carinicauda | reverse complement strand
TGGCTGATGCCTTAGCCAACCTACTACTTATCTATATACTGTATATCTGTGTATATATATACATATATATATATATATATATATATATATATATATATATATATATATGTATATACATATATATATATATATATATATATATATATATATATATATATATATATATATATCTATATATGTATATATATATATATATATATATATATATATATATATATATATATATATATATATATATATATATATATATATATATATATATGCATATAGATGCATATACATATATATATATATATATATATATATATATATATAGATATAGATATAGATATATAGATATAGATATATATATATATATATATATATATATATATATATATATATATATATATATATATATATACATATATATATATATATATATATATATATATATATATATATATATATATATATATATATATATATACGTTTGTGTGCGATGTGTGTGTACGTATATATTCATGAAATCCCGATTCAAATACATTTTGTGTCAGTATTAAGAACAAAAACCATTACTTTTTATATACATTCTAACAAAGAATTATTGATTGATAGATATTTCAACGATAACTCCAATAATGCCATTAAAAATGAAAATTACTAATCAATTTTGTTTTTTTCATTGGAATATTGCTATTCATTCTAAGATTGTTATTCATATCACAATGTTATTTACAACTAAAATTTTGGCAACTCACTTGAAGCTGCCAATTTGAATACCACAAAAAGGAGAATTTAAGTCAAGTAAATATGTAACTGTAGTTAAAATGGATTAAGTATGTTTACTTTATTATACGTTTAGAATTATTTATACTAATTGAATGCTTATAACATAGGCCGTCCAATGTTTATATTTGTCACTAGTGATCCATTTGGTAAGTCATCAGCCAGTATTTTCGTTACCAGAACACTCAAAGAATTTTTTTATAAAGTTTTAAATAGTTTTGAATAGTGTAGGAAACAAAATATGGATGAGATTCCACTTTGAAATGATATATACAAATTTCATCATAAATCTTATTCTTATTCGTAGGAAAATATTTAGTTATTCTGCTGAAGGAACAACAATAGTCTTTACCGAGCAAAAGGTTTAGTAAATAAGAGTAAGATAACAGTATTATCTTACTTCTTCTTCAAGCTTTAGTCGAAGAAGAAGTAAGATAATAGTATTCTTATTTATATTATGTGGGATCAGGCTGATGAATTATGAGTTTTACGATACAGAAAATTACTTCCGTATCAGTATGACCAATCACTAAGAGCATCGAGACAATATCTTAAGGAAGGCAAAAATAGTTGTTCATGTGTATGCAGATAATATATTGAAATGGCAGTTAATTTCAAGTTTATATTTACGTTCAATTTTACTGTAAAAAAAAAATCTTGCAATTATTCACTGTTAAAAAAGTTATACTGTTGACAATTCTTTTTCTTTTTCTCGCAAGTATTTGCCCACCCACCCCCCTTTCTTTTTTGTTTTGTTTTTTGACTCTAATATAAAAAACCTAATATTCCCCCATCATTTAAAATCTAATTGAAAGTATTCTAAAGATCCTACAGCATCAAAAGGATGTTCAGTCTGTTTTTAACGATCAACACCGTTATGATTTACTGTCGTCTGAACATCGTTTTTTTTAGGTAATAATGTTTGATTCCCACTTTCAGTACTTAATTGATTTATTACAAAATAATAGAATATAGAGGTACACAAACTAAGTAATAACCTAGGGATAAATCTTAAAGTCTATAATCTACATCAGGTTAGCTTTATCTGAACATTTAAGGCCCCTAGAATGACCAAGGACATGACACATGGCATGATTAACTGCATGACACATGCTTGATGGCATGATAGATCGTAAGATAAATGAACGCAATGATAAAGTTGTAGAAAAGTACGGCACTGTTGACCCTTAGTACATACATTATAAGAAAATAAACAAGAGATTAATATTGATGATAAAAAAGTAATGAATAATTTTGAAACTAATATGCAAAGAAACCAATAATAATAATAATAATAATAATAATAATAATAATAATAATAATAATAATAATAATAATAAAACAGCAGGTAAAAAATGAGTGGTACACTTAAGTTCAGCCGCGAAGTGAAGAGCTGGTCGACGCTGCCTGTTTTTCTCAAAATGCTTGGTTTACGATAGGAAACCATAATGTTGAGGCTACGATTGAGCGATGTGGTGGGTTGTGGGTTGTCAGTATACTCTCTATCACTCCTTGACATCCTCACAATTATCAACAATTCATAAAATAGCCAATATACTAAAATAAAACACACACAAAACATCGGGAGAAACTCATACACACGCGAGGATGTAAACAAACATAGCTGCCAGGCGCCAGCAACTAAACGATCGGTTCACGAGCCTAAAACTTTTCTGAAAAATATTGTTTTTATAACGTGTATTGGCAGAACTTTCCTTCTTTTATGTTGAAA
>NC_090753.1:39726093-39733593 GCF_036898095.1 Palaemon carinicauda | reverse complement strand
GATAGAATTGCAAGGGGTCGAAGAGATAGGAAAAGAAATACAGCAGTCATGACTCCCCCTCTGAGCCCCATCCCTGGACCTAGTGGCGTAGGCCAGACTAATCCTCACCCATTTGTGACGCTTGTAAATGCCAGGTCAGCAATCCTTCCTTTTCAGGGTCGGGTCAATGGGTTCTTGCCTCTAAATGTGGAGTCATGGATTTCATCCGTCGATGCCCATTTAAATGCCAAACAAATCGTAGACCCTTTTGTACAATTACAAGAAGCTAAAAGTTTTATAGATTTTTCTAAGGGGGATGCGAGTGCGTATTTAAGAGGTGTTTCATTTCAAGAAGCAGTTACCTGGGATGATTTCAAAGTTAGGTTACGCGCGGTCTATGAGGGTGAAGAAGCCTTGGATGTAGTATTAACGTTAAGAAATACACTTAATCAAGCCACTATGAATCGGCTTAATGTTATTGAGAGAGCAGCTCTCATAGCTGATAGGCTTAATGAATATCAGGACATTTTAGGTAATTCCACTTCGGTTACTAGAGATAACATCTCCGTGAAAGATTTTTTACGATTAATGTATTTAACTTGCATGACACTTATGTTGCCTGAAGCTTTAGTGTGGTGTTTTGATAAAAAGTTAACGCCTGCAAGTACGGAATTGGATGTGTGTAAACAGATAAAAAAACACATGTCCAAGTGTCCAGATCTCGATCCCGTGTTAACTCAAGTTTTTGCAAAGAATGAAACAAAGCCACAAACAGTCAACGTAGTTAATAATAGTCAAGTAGCGGGAATGACGTGTTATAATTGCAAACGTCAAGGTCACTTAAGCGCGGACTGCAGAACGAAATTCTGCTCGATTCATAATAGTTCAACTCATTCATACAATCAGTGTTACTCGCGTAAGACACAACAGAATCCCAGAAATACACAGTCAATTCCACAGTCAGTTCCATATGGAAATAAAAAGAAAAATCTTCATTTTAACAATAAGAAGAAACAACCAAATGTCAATGCAGTTCAGAGTCCAAAGCAAACAAACACTTCTTCGAATATCGCTGAGCCTGGGTCGTCAAACCAGACCTCGCAAGGTCAGACTAATTTTCAGAATGTGCAGAGCAAAGCAAATACCACATAGTTAACTCCAGAGGGGAAGAGAGTGATGTTGGGTCAAGGTCATTCATGTCAACATCAATAGTATTGAATAATCAATTTAATGTTTTATCAGATAATTGTGAGGCAATAGATTTTCCTATGAAACACACGGCCGAATTAAGTAAAACAATACATGCTCCCGTAGATTTGCAACGAATTCATACGATAATAAGCCAAAATGAGTTACGACCAACCTTATATGCTGTAAATTTAGAACACAAATCCTTTACGTTATTTTTTGACTCTGGTAGTCCACGTAATATCATGGATTTGAAGACATATCATTTGTTGTTTTCGAACTTTCCGATTGAAAAATCCGGAGATAGACTCTCGGGCATAGGAAATAATGAATTAAATGTCATAGGCATAACTCATGTTCAATTCAAAGTCGGTAAACGCACGTTTGCCGATACATTTGTTGTTGTACAAAACATTGATATGTATCCAGCTGTAATTATAGGATACCCATCTATGGGAAATCAAAACATTATCTTAGCCCCTGCCAAGCACGGCGTGTATATCAAAGGGAAATTCTATAAGTCTTCTAATACCTTAAAATCAGTTTTGGATAAAAAGGAAACGACAAATGTAACCGTAACGTACGTTGAAGAACCAATAACTTGTCTCACTAATAAAGAAATAATATACGCGAGCCAGCAGAATTCTCTTTCACCCGTAATATCATCTTGCACGCAATCTATCGAGCCAAACGTACCTTCGAATTTAATAGTGCAAATAAAGAAAACATTACCGGGATCTGAAATATTAATCCTTTCCGACACATTGAAAACTAACGGATTGTCTGTCACACAAGCTATTGATACAGTAGGCTCACATCAACAATGTATTATTGAAGTCTGTAATCATTTAAATAACACTTTAGTAATTCACAAAAATCAACATATCTTGGATGTAGAAGTTTATAAACATCGTATTCTTACCGTTGCTGAAATAAATCATGCTCAATCAGTTGCGGATGAATCCCTTTTGCAATCCATTAAAAATAAAATCAATAAAGACATTCAAGACGAAGAAATTCAGCAGAAAATTTTTGGACTTTTAACTAAATATCATGATGTTTTTTCCACTACGGATGGATCCTTAGGAAAAACAGATGTGATCGAGCATCAAATAAGGTTAAAGGACAAGCAGAAAATTATCTACGTACCCTCGTACAGACTCCCTATGAAATTCCAGAATGAAATAAATGATGAAGTAGGTAAAATGCTAGAAGAAGGAGTCATTAGGAAATCAAAGAGCCCTTATAATTTTCCTTTAATAGTTGTACCGAAAAAAGATCGAACATGGCGTATCTGCGTCGACTTCCGTCGTCTAAACGAGGAGACGATCCCTGATCGATTCCCAGTGCCATGTACTGACGATATTTTGTCTTTGTTAGGTCAGAATAAATATTTTACCAGTTTGGACTTACTTAAAGGCTTTCACCAGATATCATTAGAAGAAGATAGTATCCCATACACAGCCTTCAGCACAGCCAGGGGACATTATGAATTTTTACGGATGCCTTTTGGTTTACGTTGTGCTCCTATAACATTTACAAGAATGATTAACATAGTGTTTGGAGACTTGTTAGGGGATATATTGCATGCCTATATGGATGATCTTGTAATCTTTTCCAACACCTTAGAAGAACATCAACGTAAGTTAGAACTAGTACTACAGAGATTAAGACAACATAACTTAAGGGTAAAGATTAGTAAGTGTGAATTTTTCAAAACAGAATTAGTAAATTTGGGTTGTATGGTATCAAGTCAAGGTCTTAAAGTAGTCCATGATAAGGTGTCGGCTATACGTAATTTTCCCATACCTACTAATGTCAAGGGAATACAGCAATTTCTGGGTTGTAGTGGATATTACAGGCGTTTTATACGCAACTATTCAATAATAGCCGCTCCTTTAACTGATCTTACGAAGAAGGGCGTAGATTTCATATGGTCTGAGCATCATCAACAGGCGTTTAATACCTTGAAAGATGAACTGTGTAGTTCTCCTATCTTAAAATTTCCTGACTTCGGTAAGGAATTCTTCATTGCAACAGACGCCTCAGACTTAGGAGCAGGAGGGGTATTGCTTCAGCAATATGATAAACAATTTTTCCCGATAGCTTTCTATTCTCGAAAATTGAGAACTTCCGAAAGTAAGTATGCAGTAATAGACAAGCAAGGGCTAGCTATTGTTAATTCACTAGTGCATTTTAAGTTCATAATTTACGGTTGTTCCGTTAAGGTTCTTACTGACCATAAACCACTAACCGAGTTCTTTAAAGGCTTCAACCACAGCCCTAAACGAACTCGGTGGCATTTGATGATTCAAGATTTTGGCGCAAGAATCGGGTATTTACCTGGGAAAGCAAATATCATTGCGGATGCATTATCACGCAACCCCGTGTCATCTTGTACGGAGCCTTTAGCTGAATTAATAGATATATCAACATCCATGCCTATTGTTAAAACGATATCTGAACAAGAAGATTTAGGCTGGAGCGCTGAATTGTTACAGACTGAGCAAAGAAAAGATCAGAAAATAGAAACAATTATAAATGCTTTGAAAGGCAATCATAAGGAAAAAGGATATATAAAGTATAAGCAGCAGAATTATATAATCAAAGATGATATTCTGTGTAGGACTGTGACAAGGAAAACCCGCAATACACCACATGTAACTAACGACCAGGTAGTAGTACCAATCTCACTTATTTCCACTGTCCTGAATTGGTTGCATTCAAATCCATTACATGGACACCCGGGGTTCTAATTAATGTCACAGAAAGCCAAATCATCGTTTTATTGGCATACGATGCTTACAGATATAAAAAGACACATAGCTAATTGTCGCACATGTCTGGAAAACAAAGGGCATACGAAAACACCTGTCAGCCTAGGGGCTTATCCCGTGCCCAATCAACCCTTTGAAAGAATACATTTAGATTTGTTAACAGGATTTTACGAGTCAGACAGAGGAAATAAGCACCTCTTAGTAATTATAGATGCTTTAACTCGATATACAGAACTAATAGCGCTTAAAACTAAAACTGCGATTGAATGCGCTAGGAAGTTTTACGAGTGTTACATTTGTAAACATGGAATTCCACACATGATAATCTCAGACTCGGGTGGTGAATTTAATAATCACTTTCTTACCTCATTGTGTGAATTCCTTAGCATAAAGAAAATAAATACCATGATATATCACCCAGAGTCGAATGGGCTTGTGGAAAGAGCAAATAGGAAGATTTTAAATATATTAAGAGTAACACTAGGGGGATCAGACCCCAACTGGGATATTGCAATACCGGCGGCACTGAGTACTCTGAATCATTCATATCATATATCAATTAAAATGTCACCGCATGAAGCACTGTATGGTACCCCAGTTAGAACGCCTTTCCATGTATTAACGCCTACAACTAATCTATCAAATCCTTTAAAAGAATGTATAAATGCAAGTATAAGTCGATATGATATCCTTCGAAAGAATTTAGAAGAATCACAAATCATAATGAAAAGGAATCATGATAAAATAGCGAAGCCAACTAAAACATATACCGTGGGTGATAACGTTTATATACAAATCAATGTGCGTAAAGGACTCAATTATAAACTAACACCTAAGTGAAGGCCAATTTAACATTTTGGAAACATTAACGGCCAATAGGTTTAGAGTTCAAAACGTATCCCAACCCACGGATGAGAGAATAATACCATTGGCTCACTTAGGAAATTAAAAAAAAAAAAAAAAAAAAAAAAAGAGAGAGGGAAAGAAGTGAGGAAAATTTTTTTTATTTTATGTGATTAAAAGTTTTCTTCTTAATACAAGAGTAATTACATATATTTTTCTCGTTACAGGTTTCCAAGATGAATTTTTTGTTGTTGGGAGTGATATTGTTCGCTCAGACATTTTTCTCGTGTGGGATGAGCTCTAAAACTAAAAGTATAAGTTTTAAATATGGCACTATAGTTGAAAGACAAGTAGACATTTTTATTACATCGAGCAACGTAGTTGTAGAAGTGAATATGCAAGCAATTTTTCTTCAAGAGAATGATGTCACTAGCTTAAGAACTGCCATTTCAAGGTTTTCTGTCTCATTGGATGAGTTGCATAGAACACATTTTCATTTGACTACAGAGAGTTTGCTTGGATCGACATTAAAAGTTGCAGAGATGCTATCTGATGACTTGAAAAATAAGAGTTACGAGACAGGATCTTTGGCTTATGACCTTTTGATGTGGACTGTAGGACACGAACATAAAGAAAGACGAAATCCGTTTATTTATGCTGCATTAAACATCTTTGGGTCTATTGCAAGTTTAGGTTTAGGAATTTCCAATCGTCTTAAGATTAGTAATCAAAATAAGAAAATTGAGTTCTTGACTCATGAAGATGAATTGATTATGTCAGAACTAAGGAATCAGTTAGCTTCAATCAATCAAATTATGGATTTAGTAAATGAACATTCAAATAATATCATTCAGATTATGGAAGTACAGGATTTGTTGGCAATGTTAACGTATTATGATTCAAAGATAGATCACATACATAACAGAATTGCACATTTCATTGAGAAATCCAAGGATTATGTAGAAGCTATCACGTTAGCAACTAAAGGTGTACTGTCACCCCATTTGTTGCCTATAAGTTACTTAAAGTTAATTCTGGAGAACGGAAGGGATAAACTAGGCTATGTTCCTTTGTTAGGCGAACGTAGGTTAGAATTTTATTACAGCCTAATTACAGTAAGTGTTGATAATAACAAGATTAGGATTACAATTCCCTTCGATTCTTCTGATGCCTGGCAATCTTACAGGATATCACCATTTCCGACTTTCATGACGAATCACTCAAATCCAGTAATATCCAGTTTGACAGGACACGTATTGATATCCCCAGACAAGGAAACATATACGGTCATTAAAGACTTGAATCAATTAACTCACTGTTCAGACGCAATGGATAGAAAAATATGTACAGCTGACTCATTTGAATTCCGTAAAAACTTAATGGATTCATGCGAGTTAGGTATAGTGCTAGACGGTGCTCTCTCCCATACAAGTGAAAATTGTCTGGATAAGCTTTATCCCTTTGACATTAATGAATTCAATTGCAGACTGAACAATGGCTCGTGGATACGATACGACAAGGACGGCTTCAATGTATCATGCCCTGACGGATCCACGTCATTCGCCCACATCTTGGTTGCAGCAGATGGTTGTATCGGGACTTCCCCTAATTCCATGGTGACCGGATTAAGGACACTCATCAGAGAACGAGCCTACTTCGCGAACTTCACGTGGACATCTACAATGCCAGCACTACCTCTCCCGTACAATCAACAGGTTGCCAAGCGGTTGATGAAATTGACCGAGATGGACCACCTGTCACCGACTTATAAGGAAATTCTTCACCCCATACTACTAGCAGGATTAGGCATCACGGTGATGATATTTATCGCCGTGAACATCCTTGTTTGGCGTAGGTTACGGTACAGCAGGAAGCTAAAACAGAACGTTTCGCCATGTCCAGACAAAACTCCTTATTTAATTCAGTTTAAAGCTGTTTGAAGTGGCCACCTCATTCGCTAAAGGAGTAAAACGTTTTGGAAATTGAGTTGTACGAAAAGCTGTTAGTAATATGTAATTGAGGAAATTTTTGAACTTTGCATTGTTAAAAATACATTTAAAAAAACATTTAAAAAAAAGATATAAATCATTTTTCTCTCGGCATCTAATAAAATATATAAGCCGGAATGTTAAAAGAAAATAGAAAAATAAAAAAGAATAAAAATAACAAAATCTATGGGCATCTAATAAAATAAATCAGCCCTATATATAAATAAATATATATATATATATATATATATATATATATATATATATATATATATATATATATATATATATATATATATATATATATGTACGAAACCGTGGTACGTGTACGTACCAGGAATTCGTATTTGTGCACTAAAATTGAATCTTTACCAAGGTAACAAATATTTTTATTAGTTACCGTATTGTGTTAATCTATGTTTCTGACAAAGGTAACAATTATTCTTTAACAAGTTACCGAATCATATGTATATCAGTATTTGGTTAATGTCTAGGAGAGGGCCGCATGAAGATATCAGTGATATTCAATTTATTTTTACTAGAATGTGTAGGAATGTATGTAAATAGTGGTATACGAGTGAGATAATTTAGTGAAAATCAATAATAGTCGAAATATCGACGATCAAACTCACGCTACTCTGTCTTCCTCCCAGATTTTTTCCAAGTCTGTTGTTATTGTTGACTGTGTCTTGTTTTTGCTCAAATGAGCCCTGTAACCACTATAA